>NC_047508.1:26194678-26422178 GCF_902827115.2 Pseudochaenichthys georgianus | reverse complement strand
GCAATGCCACTAATATGGGTATTTGAGGCATGTTTTATTATAATTATGCCCCCAATGGAAATAATTACTATTTACTGTAAGCACTTGTGAAAACTGTAGATGAAAAGTAGGCTGATCCGTATGTATTGTTGTTATTCTAAGTGTCTACATTTATATTGACACAATTGGGGTAAAATGTACCAACAGTATTGTGTGTATTGTATATTGTATTTATCAAAAAAAATATCACAGTGTTTTTATGTGCATATCTGGTAAATAACTGTGTATTCGAAAAAGTAATCCTTCTCAGCTGGCTGCTCCAACCTCTCTCACTTTCTCTCTTACTCTTTCTCCCCCTCGCTTCCCACCCCCCTTAAACCAGTCTGTCCTCTTTTTGGTTGTTTGTTATTGTGTTGCAGATGGGATTCATAATCGCCACTACAAAATATAAATGTAGAACACCACATTACTTTATTATTAAGAGCATTTTTAGGATGACCATACAAGCATGCCCTTAAAAACTGATGAGTCAGTTTCATGAATATGCCGTTCATCTGAGATGACACATCAAACAATCTGATGTTTCAGTGAATTGTAGCAGTTGTGCTAAAGATAGAGTCTGGAGGATCACCTCTTTTCCATGCTGTGCCTTATTTATCTCTTAATTGTGTCACTGTAGAGTCTGCCCTTGTTGTATTCCATGTATTCATAATGGGGTTAAATGGAATGTTCCTCAACTAACAGCTTTGACTGAGGTTGGAAATGTTGTGTCTGCTATGCCCTTTATAAAACCTGTCATTAAAAAAAGATGGCCGACCCTTTCATGTTGTCATCTCTATGGTCGTAACTATCAATAATCACGTAGTGTACCGAGTCTACGTCCACACACATAAGAGAGTGAGAGAGCTGTGTGCAGCGATCACTTAGAATAAACCAACATTTTCATAATTATTCAACACTTTGAACTGATAGGTACAATTAACATGATATTTGAAATGTGGTTTTTGCAAATTGTGCACCATATGCTGGGGAAATAAAAAAAATCAAATACAAAAATCCAATATGATGCTCATTCATATTCTGCCTTGGTCTACCTGAGTCGGTGGGGTGCTGAAGGCATTTGAGAATAGAATTCATGCTGCTGATTTATTCCACATGGCTACCATAGCAACAGGCTCTGAACCAGTTCAGCTCCCCTCCTCTTCAAAGCTCTCGCTCTCCCTTGGTCAGGTTAACACTGTTATTTTGGCCCCTAATGGTCCCTTTAGCCACTTATAGATCACTCTCTTATGTATGCGACAGGGCCTTGTAGGTGGGATTAAAAGTGCCTTTGATCTTCTGGGACTGCAGCTGGCATTTGCCCGCTGTATGTAACTTCTGACCCCTCAGATAGATACCATTTCGGAAAATATGCTAAAAACAAAGATAGTCTGGAGCAGGGCATATTTCTTCTGGACATCATACATTTCAAAGTTCAAGACCCCAAATTTGTGTACTGAAATGCTATAAATCAATTAATTGATCTTCAAAGAGAGAAAAGGGTCAAAGGCCACTGCAATGTTTCTGTCACAGTGTGAAGATGACAGTGCTTATCATTTTCCTCTACCGGAACACCTCTCCTTTTTTCTGTTTCCATCAGGAGCCAATGTACCAGAACGCTTTATTAAAAGAGAAAATGTCAGTGAGGAAAGAAAGGATATGAGGCAGAGGAAAATGAACATGGAGCTCAGGCTGTAAACAAGCCTTTTACAGCCAGGAACACTCAGTGTGCGCAGTATACAGCGTGTGCACAGTGTGTATGTGTTGGTGTTTTTGCGAAATTTGTTTGCGTTTGCATACTAGCCTTGATGAGCATGTCTGTGTAAATCAGAATGAAAGCCCAGCAGATATGAAAAGACATGTGTATGTTTCCCCTTTTTCTTCTCCCTTTGATTTTCTGTTATCAGTGATAGAAAAGGCTAACCTTATACATATTGATCACACCCCCCCGGCATGCTAAATGTGTTTGCTTTCACACCATTCACTTCATAAACTCTCTTCCATTCTGACACATAAGCTTCAGATTAAAGCCTCTGGGAAATACATTTTTGTTAATATTCTGGATTTACGTCCTCAGCCTTCATTTAGATCTTTATTACAGTCCTCTATCGCTTCAAAGTGCTTTTAATACCACCAAAAGATTCCCTTAGCTGGATTTGCTTGAAACCCTGGCTATTTTTTAATAATCTGTACAATCCGTTTATTCGGTCGTACCGAGCAAGCCTTCGTTTTTATCTCTAGATGTTATCAGCACAAAGGTGCAACAAGTGAAGGTTAAATATAAAATACAATACTCTTCACATCAATAAGATCCGATAAGCAAAGGGGAACTATTATCAGTAGAGGCACAGGAACTAGCTTGTCATGCATATCTGGTAAGGACAAAATGGACTACAGTTTCGAAGGTGCGTATTTTCCCAAATAGATATGAGGACAACATACATACACAACATAAATAAAAGGATTCTGAAACTACATAGACATGAACACACTGCACACACAAGCATCTTGTCAACATGCTCTGTGTTATCTTGCTGACACAGCTGTCTCTGAGGTTCAGTATCCTCCCTCAGCAGTATATGCGTTAAATAACCATCACCAGGAGGGGTTAGACTGACCATTTTGTATTTGGTCATCTGTCTGTCCATGATCTGTGATTTTCACACATAGTGTCATTAAAATGCAGTGTGAGCACCAGTGTGTGTGTGTGTGTGTGTGTGTGTGTGTGTGTGTGTGTGTGTGTGTGTGTGTGTGTGTGTGTGTGTGTGTGTGTGTGTGTGTGTGTGTGTGTGTGTGTGTGTGTGTGTGTGTGTGTGTGTGTGTGTGTGTGTGTGTGTGTGTGTGTGTGTGTGTGTGTGTGTGTGTGTAACCCAGTCTCATGACATTTCGTGTTCACCAACACGATTTTCCCCTTTTATTCGTGTTGCACAGCACGATTTTAAAAGCAATGTATTTCTACTGGTAATGTGTTTCGTGCCTGCCTGCAGCACGTCTTTTTCTCCGGTCGGGTCGTGGAAGACCGGAAGCTGTGTGGTTCATAAAAACATGTTCTTACTCAATATCAAGCCACAATTATTGCTTTTATTTTAAATCGTATAATTTCGGACTTTTGTTGCCGTCTGTGAGGAAAATAAATGGGGCTCAGAGCCTCAGGAAACTGAAATCTGTATTTTTTAATCTTTTTTTTCTTCTAATTTGTTATTCTTTTCAAAATAACACACTGTTATTTACTCACCAATAACTCACAATTATCCTTGCTTTTATTTATTGGTTTATTTCTATAATCTCGGGCTTTTTTGGCGTCCGTCAGGAACTGAATTTCAAAATAAAAATAACCGGAAACAGACGTAAGACGTAAGGGACATTTCAAGCATCATTGCGATTGTCAACATTTCTGAGTTTAGGATGGCCGAAGACACTACACTACCCATAATCCCCAGCTATCGTTTAGGACTACAGTCCCGTAAGGTTGCGTCAAACAGCTGTTTGAAATGGAACGAAACCACGCCAGACTATCCAAAACTGGAATCGAACACCCCCCCAGAACTACACATGCTGGCTATTGTGTTTCGCAAAATGTTCTATGGCACGTCTCTACTGAACGTTTTCGTTTTTCCCACAATTAGAAGTTGCCAGTATTAAACACATTGGTGTTGTCAAATGTAAAACATATAATTAATAAATAATTGTGTCCATAATGCGCAGCATTAATATCCACATGACAGCTCATTGTTACTTTGTAATTCTACTCCACTACAATTCAGAGGTTAACCTGGTATTTTTACTCCACTACACTTATTTGAGTTACTTTGCAGATTCTGATTAATGATGTGAAATATAAACAACCCTTAAATCAGACTTTAGTTACACCCGAGTAAAATTCAGGTAAGGTGATTGTCAAGTGCCAACAATCATGAGAGATATTTGATAGTTGGTGCTTGAGAAGACTAAACATGTATCTGCAATTGACATGAATGGAAACGAGTAATAAAGTGTATTCATTACTCGTTATTCTCTACTAATAGTTAATTAAAGACTGTATATTAGGCTATTTTTCCCCTTTCAAGATTTTCAAAGGTTTATTAACATATCATATACACAACTACGGTGTAGTTATGCAATAAATGAAAAACTTGCGTCACAGGTTCCTCAACAGTGCATTACGACATCTATCAATATGTGTGTACCTCCACCATTAAACTGTCATATTCTGCACATTTATTATTCTATCTACATACATAAGAGTATAATTCATATGTATAATATCAGTTAAAATAAGTGCTTCAACATAGTTAACATTGCAGGAAAGCAATATATTAGACGTTAAGTACTTTGTCAGGCTTAATATTTATCTGTAGATAGATACCCCCAAAGTTTTTTTCTTATTTAAAAGAAGACCTTAATCTGTTATTTAATGTTTAAATAAAGGTTAATTCGTTTTTCTGTTTTGCACCTCCTCCTATTAATATCTTTGTACATCCTGCACTAAACTGTTTTATTGTAGAGATCACTTATAGTATCTTCTTGATTTTTTATATTCTATATTTCTATATTTATACTTTCCCCCTATGAAAGTATGTACTCTTAATATTTTTTTAATCAAATATAACACATAAAAACAATAATTCAATAACGTGCTTTAACCACTAGGAGGTGCACACAAGGTACACACAGCCATAATAACTTTGTATTATTAGTGTAGGACACTTATGTATGTACAACATCTGAAGATGTGTAGTTGTATTCATGCTTTCACATAATTTTACAGCATATTACTATTTCAGACTCAGTATTTACATTCCTACATTCAAAGAAAATCAGTAATATCTTTAAAAACTACAGTCCTTTTATATCAGCTGTGCACCGTTATGGTGTAAATATAACCTATCTATGAATTAGATCAAATGTAAAAGTCAGCCGAATTAGTGTTGATACTGCAAGGAGACGTATTGTGTGAAGATAAATTGAAGATGTTGTTTAATTGTTGATATATTTATGATCCATTATGTATTCAGTTTCGGCGGCATTTCTTCAGTTTTTCCAAAGGTCTTCTCATCAGGGCTCTATAAATAAAGAACTACGGCAGATCTGTAATATGTAATGCAGCCGAACCGTGTATTACAATGCCGTTTTGTGATGACTTTCAAAGAGAAAAGCAAGAGCACTCGGAATTAAGTATTATTTTATTCTTTTAAAATGTTTTCCGGATTTCATATCATATAAACACCAAATCCCAGCATGCATTGCGGCTAAAACATCCAATCAGCGAGTTTAAAACCATAGCTGAGGATCTTGGGTAATCGCTCGAAATGCCTACGTCTGTTTCCAGTTATTTCTATTTTGAAATTCAGTTCCTGACGGACGCCAAAAAAGCCAGAGATTATGGAATTAAACCAATAAATAAAAGCAAGGATAATTGTGAGTTATTGGTGAGTAAATAACAGTGTGTTATTTTGAAAAGAATAACAAATTAGAAGGAAAAAAAGATTTAAAAAATACAGATTTCTGTTTCCTGAGGCTCTGAGCCCCATTTATTTTCCTCACAGACGGCAACAAAAGTCCGAAATTATACGATTTAAAATAAAAGCAATAACTGTGGCTTGATATTGAGTAAGAACCATAGACTGTATATGGTAAGAACATGTTTTTATGAACCACACAGCTTCCGGTCTTCCACCACCCGACCGGAGAAAAAGACGTGCTGCAGCCTGCAGGCACGAAACACATTACCAGTAGAAATACATTGCTTTTAAAATCGTGCTGTGCAACACGAAAAAAAGGGGAAAATCGTGTTGGTGAACACGAATCAATAGATTAAAAATCGTGTTGGTGAACACGAAATGCCGTGAGACTGGGTTGGTGTGTGTGTGTGTGTGTGTGTGTGTGTGTGTGTGTGTGTGTGTGTGTGTGTGTGTGTGTGTGTGTGTGTGTGTGTGTGTGTGTGTGTGTGTGTGTGTGTGTGTGTGTCCATATGTATATGTATGTATAAAACATGCCTACCAGCCTGTGATGTTTCCCACGGTAGATTATCTGGATTTTTCCCTTACTGCTGCTAGCTAAGGCAAAGCAGAGAAGGCAGGGCAAATCTGTAAATCAGAAAGTGTGACGTGAGTGAAGCAGTGAAAGGGATGGGAAAAGGAAAAGGGAAGAAAAAAACAGGTAACATGTACCCGGAGAGGAGTGTTATGTGAAGCTCTGCGCTCTCCTCATCTTGGGGCTTTGCCTCTCATGGGACCAACACATCTTTGAATAGTGCTGCCTGATCTGGCAACCTGGAGAAGTGGCGTACCTGATGCAAGTAAAAAACATGCTGAAAGTCAACTTGTCAGACAGGTATAAATTAGTAATGCTGTTTAGTGCAGCTAAAAAATAACAATGTGTTGTCATATGTTTTTGGAGCCCATTTCCAGCTGATGGTCTGAATATAAATCCATCGGTGATTCTTTGTTTGGGTGCATGTGTCTGTATGCATTAAAGTACATTAAATTCTGTGAATGTAATGCACATGCCATGGGTGTGTGTACATGTGTGTGACGCGGCGCTGTGTCATTAATCTGGATGTAATCACTACATCTGTGTCCCTGTGGGGGTTGCTCTCTCCTCTAATCCATCTCTTTATCCCTGCATCTCATTACATCACTCTGACCTCTGCACTGTGACAACCCCAGCAGCTGGTTTAAGATGTTAAACAACAAATAGCAAGTGCAGTCAATCAAAGACGACTCTCCCAAAATTTGAATGTGTGTTTTTGTAAGTAAAAAAATCTATAAACCAACACTCATAGGATACTGTGGTTTCACTCGATGATCACTTAGGAAAGCGTGACAGTGACCAAATGTGTATGCTTGAAGCAGGCATGCAGTGTAAGAAGAATGACTCTTTATAGATCCCAAAAGATTTTATATAGCAGCAGAATTTTTTATATTCAAGGCCTTTTATATGTGAGTGTTTATTATGCAGGGAAACTGGCTCTGGAGTGAGTTGTGTGTTGACTGAGCTGCTCTACTTGTCTAATCAATATGACTGATATTCTCTCTCTTTCTCTATGCCTATATTTATGTGTATGTTTGTATTCAAACATTGACAGTTTCTATTTATTTTTGTCTTCTTTATTTATTTGAAATAAATTACTATAAATAAAAAAGAGAAAAGGAAGGAAACATTGAAGATGTCTTAGCGGTCATTCTTTATAAAGTAATAATTACTAATAAGTGATGTGTGTCGAGTCAGAATTGTATGCAATGAATCTACCGCATCAGAAATAATTGTTTTTCTCATTTATAATCCTCTACATGACAAGCAGCTTAGTCAAAGGAATGAACAAATAATAAGATAACAACCGTGATATGATGATGAAGATGAAGCCTCTAGTTTCCCCCCTCTGTAGCAAAGAGATAAGAAATTAGAAAAAAACAAAGCTCACAACAACATTTTAACTAACTCTGAATCATCCAAACCCCCTGACTCAAAGCTGCACTAAGCAACTTAGACTGGAAGGTATTAACAGACGCTGCTTCCACAAAAAAAGTAAGGATTTAGCTGAGTGATCTAATTAAAAGTGTTAAGAAGATTAATCACCCTTTGTGACATTTTTGGAAACATTCTTAAAAGTGTCTTGTTGTACCTTCATACTTTGTAAGTGATTAAATTAGATTTGTCTCAAATGTACTACATCACTGATTAACTCTCAGCTTTACGTTTGCACCCAGTTCCTCCTCCAGAGACCACTACACCAGAAAATATTGTCAAATGCATCTTATTTTGCAAATGTGCCTTCTTATAAAGACTTAATTAAACATCCATCATTGCAAAGCCATTGCAAATCTGTTATACTTGCATGTTCAGTGTGGGATTTGCTTGGATTAATTTCTCACGCTGTCTATGAACCAATGCTGTTGTATTTGCAGCACCAGTCTGTATGGCAGCTTTCATGATAACACAACACAAGTCAGCTATGAAATTAAATCTCCCAATGGAAAATGACTGTAACAAATGCACTATACTCTGTATCTTTATCTGCACCCTTTACACAATTCTCTGAGATTCTAAATAAACAGATTTTGGGCTTCCTGTGTTTCCATATCTGAAGTAAGTTATGATTTATGGCGCAGTTTCCTTAATGAGGTACAAGCTTTATGTTCCGTCAGTAATAATACTGATGTTATAGATTTGCTCTATCCAGGTGCAATTGATGGCAGTTACACTTGAAGCTGAGGTGCATAAACCTGAAAAACTGTCCTCAAAATTGACTTTTCATACATTTTACGAGGCACTTTTTCCAGCAAATACATCAGCAACAAATAACACAATAACACTTGCATTACAGCAGCAGGCAGCTGGGAGCCTGTGGTTGCTGGTGAATATTTGATGAGAGAATGGATCCTCTCCCTGGGCAGGTTGAGTACAGTGTGCATACTCAATCGGGCACATACACACACACACACACACACACATGCAGGCACACACAAATGTGTACACACACCAGGTGGTACAGTTCCTCCGCGGTTCCAGAGCATCACGCCAAGAAGGTGCCAGTGAAGGTGATATTAGAGCACACTGCATAACTGCCCATAAAAAGCACACCAGAAAGTGATGCCTCATATTCTGAATAATCTCCATTTTAGACATCATCAGGTCACACACTGATGCACACATGCAAGAACATCTTCTCGTTTTCAACAGCAGATTTCACTTTTCAAGAGAGAGCAACATACACAGATGCCAAGTATCACATCACCGACAGGTGAAAAATAGTGTTTTGGTAACACGGGGTGTTCAGGTAACACTTAAAGACTTTGTTATGGAACGCAAAGCAGAGTAGGGGGCTAGTACACCCTCCTGAGGGTCCGATTGTGGATGTCATGCGAGCATAACATGGTGAATCAGTCTAAATTAACAATCGGGACGGAAATGTTCGGATTTCCAAAGGGAGGTTCTGTGAATAAATAAAAAATCAAGAACCGAAATAATTGAACTATTCATATCTTAGACTGCACTGTAACTTTTATCTTTTAATGTTTATTTTATTAGCTTTTCTCTTTAATGACTGATTTTAAATGCCATTTTCTTAATGTCTTTCATTTTTTGTTTTTAAATGCCTTTGTCTGAATGTCTTTCATTTTTGTAAAGCACCTTGAATTGCCTGGTGCTGAAAGGTGCTATATAAATAAACTTGCCTTGCCTTGCCTAGAAAGTGAGCAATTCAAGTGCACTTACAATCAGTAATTCTGGATCAAACCAGTATTGCTGAATGTTTTAGCACATTATTAAAAACCTGTTTAGAGGCTTGATTATGTTTTGTTCTGCAGTGCAGACTTTTCAAATAGCTGTGCACTTTTAACTGCATTAGCATAGTTTAGCATAGAGAATGTAACTCAAACTTAAAACAATCAGACATGGTGCTTATCTTGATGGACTAAAGCAATTTGCAAGCCTGTCCAGGTTGTTTACTGTTGTGCAATTAATGAAAAACATTCAGGTGGGGCTACATTCAAATAAATACCGTAAACACTAGTTTGAGGGGTTATCAGTAAGACATGTGTTATGTAAAGACTAAATGGGAAATAGACTGGAGAGGTGCAAACACTTTCAGTCATGACAGAAACCCTAATGGATGATAAATACATTTAACCTAAATAAATAGAAATTAGCATATTTCAATCATTTTGGCTTTCTTAAGAAACATATGCATTATGCGTACTGTACAGTACCTGCTTGTTAGCTGATCAAGGTTTGCCCTGACACTGTACACTGGAGGCAGGAGTCCTCAGGTAGTCTAAAACCTCCATCTTCTTTTACACCTCTTCAATTATATACAGCCTGCTGTCTAGACCTTATCACAACACCTACAAACATTCTGTGGTTCATCTTCCTGCTGAACATCAAACAGCAAAATATCTCAGACTACAAACCTACAACAATTATAGTGTTATATATTCATTGGCAGGGTGAATACATTTACTTTCACAATATAACATTAATATTTCAATTGATTTCAACTCTGCCGTTATAAGGCAAGAGGATCTCTGAGAACATAATACAGATGATTGCACTTTCCATTTCATCCTTTTAATATAGTATTCTAATGGAAACTAGATTTGTCTGAAGCAAGAAAGATGTCTAACTCAAGGCATTTGCCAAGCTATATTAGCACTGAAGCATCTGAAGCTCCGCCATATCTTCCTTCTTTGTTCTATAGAGCAAACCCTTTTCAAGTCAATTCCAATCCTCACATCTGCCAATGACTTTTCCTCCTATCTTTATGGTATTCATCAATTTTGTGCCCTCGTTTTTCCATTATCAGATGTATTTTCATCCTCCCTCCCACTCTCCTTTCGACACCCTCCCACCCTTCTATCGTTTGCCAGTCTGCATCTGATCAGCAGTGATTTCCTGCTCACTGATTCGTAGGATTCGAGGGCGTGAACTGTGTTATGCATAGAATTCTCCCATGACATGGCAGCCGAGGGAGGGGCTGGTGGGAAAATCAAGATAAGAAACGGGGGAGTGGCATTAACACTATACTGATGCCTTTTGGACGCTGTTCCTTTAAGGGTATTTTTAGTATGGCAGATAGCGGTGGTCACTCAACAGGAAAAAAAAAAGCCTGGGTGGCTTTAAAGACTTGTGCAGTGTTCTAGCATGATGCGGAGTGAGGAGAGGAAAGGAGAAGGCACAACACAAACCATGCTCCCTAGTGACACACAGCACACTGTCAAGGCTTTGTAACTCTACCTGCGTATCATGCCCATTCTAACACAAATGAGTCAGTCAATTAAATTGTTGGAGCATTTATAATGTGTGACAATAGTGAATTGAATCAGTCTGGGAATAACGGGATTCTTTACAGACCTTGGATTAACCAATTTAATTTATCATATAAATATAATTATTAAGAAACTATCCTTCAATATTTTCTATATAATATTTCAACAAACAATATGCCAGCTCACATAACACAAATGATGCCTGACTTCAATATTACATTTTACCAAAACATTTCATCGCCTGGGACCTCTAATTTTGTTTTTGTCATATAGAGGTTAGATATGTAAATTTAATGACACTGGCAAAGTGTGTGTGATCGGGTTACTGCATATAGATTACATGGTGAACCTGCCGAACACAGAGGCAAAGCGACCTAGAGACCTAGAGAGGACAGCCGTACGCCTCCATGCAGGTTACCACTCCACACCGCTCCGGCTCTCCAGAGAAAACCATGCCGGGGAAAAACTGCTTTGCCTTCCTCAAGGGTCAACGTCAGAGGTGTGTCTTTCCTGCAAACTAGTCTCTTTACTAAACAACTTTTTAGAAAGGCATTTGTAAGAGACCCTGAGTTGTTGTTGCTGTTGTTGCTGTCTCCTCCATAGGAATTATATCTAAGAGAAAATAAATAGCTAGGCAGCACTGTGCTCCAGTGTGTCAGCTTAATTAAAATGAGAGTGAGATAAGTACTGCGTCTGAGCTCTGGCTGTTAAAGTGTGTTTGTGTATAAGAGAGAGACGTGTAAAGTAAAGGGAAATAGAAAGAGAGAGAGAGAGAGAGAGAGAGAGAGAGAGAGAGAGAGAGAGAGAGAGAGAGACGTGTTTGAGGGCTCAACTGCACTGAGAAGAATACAAATGCTCTCTAAATGTGATGTCTTTCTAATGCTGTATGGCTGAGTGAGCAGAAACGTAATGCTGCAGAGAGGAAAACCACAGAGGCACCTGCTCAACTGTCAGATTGGACCTGCCATCATGTCTATATGTGTGTTGGAAAATGGAATTCAGGGATAAGTACGTTACTAGTTAGCGTTAATGGAATCGGGGTTTTCCCATGGCAGCAATGTTGCTTGATGCTATGCGCTGTTACCTCTTGGGCCCTGGATTAAGACACACTTGTTTTTTTCCCAAAGTCAAAAGAAATGCAGGTTACATGCAGTAAATAACTACCAAAAGGCCTGCAGGTGTGAATATATTCATTGGTATTGGCCCAGTGACCTGTTCTGGATGTACATGTACATCCAATCTCTCTCCATAGCTTTCAGACACCTGAACTGTTAATAGTATGGTTCCTTCTCATGGGGATCACCTTTCATGTTCAGCTCTGCAGCATGTACAGGAGTTCTTTTGTGATTTATATAAATGTAAACTGGAAGCCCATGTGACTTTAGACAAGCCTAAAGGTCTGTCATTGAACGAAAAATACTCAGAACAGTCCTCAACATTTATATCAAATGCTATCCGTACCTTTTTTTTCAGATGTAAATGGTTTAGCTTATAATAACATGCCTATGGTACATTCATCTGGGCTTTATGTCTCCATTAGGACTGCTAAATCCCACTACAGAGAAGGAATGATGATCTGTCTGTTTCCTTTGGGAATCTGCTTGAATGAAAATAATATTTTTATTTTCTTTGAAGCCATTGATGGAAATGTTGTGTCAGTTCCTTGGCTGAATTAACTCACTTCACATAAGGTAAAGCCAGACAAAGGGAACCCACAGGTAAAACACATTTTAATATTCAACCTTTTCATATTGTTCCACATGAGCAGCTGGAAATTGTTTCATTCCTCAATACGCATGAGAGCAGGCAATTCATTTTAGGCTCCATCTCTACAAACCATCATTTCTGTTAAAGTGTATGATGCTTTAGCTGTGTGAGTGCAGGATGTAAGTCTGGTCTGGCTTTATCCCAGTGTGCGTGGGAGAAAAAGGATGGTGACAGAGGAGATTGTAGTTATTGCATTTAAACTGAAAAGAGGAGAAAGAGCAAAAGCAAAGAACATGATGGTGCTGTATCTGGTGATTGCCTGCTGTTTAACAGCCTTACATAATATTGTTGACTGACAAACATGACTCACTTGATGAACAAGATAAAAGCACTTTAGCAACAATAAAAAATAATAATGATGGACTCAGCTGTCATTTTGTTTTAAAGTAGGCCAAATAACCAACAGTTATGTAGTCTAATTTAGATATATAGCGGTCTATGGATGAGACAAAACCAATATATATTAATCTATCACCAGATGAAAGATAGTGTACAGCATTACGCCTGCATTGCCATACATTCAATTTTGATATCTCAGTAAAGCAAGAGGATCATCACTTATGATGTCAACCAAAAAGTACCATAGTGTGAGGATGAGGTAGTTTTACGCAGTCTAAGAATTTCCGGAGCATGTACAAGCCCACTGAAAAGCTACAGCCTATATCCCCAGATGGAGATTGTGCTGATGAATGTTTCCGGTGTGTATCTGCAATAAAGCCAAATCTGGCATTTCCCAAAGAGAGACCAAAGCAATTCTGCCTCTCACACATGCTGCATGACGTCTCTCTTCTACACGCCCACACACCACTTGCTCTCCATCCTTCCCACACTTCTCACTCACGCTTACCGTATACTGAGTAGGAATTTATCCACGCTGTTTGTCATGTGTAGACATGCATGTGACTGTTTGGTGGGGGCATGTATCCGTTCAGAAATTCTAGATAAGTCTAGAAGTTAGTAATCATTGCCGATGAATTGTCTTTCTCATGGCAGACGGTTGATCCATGGAGGTGAGATTTATTTTTAGTATTTGTGGTACATTGTCGTATTGCTGTTAAATCCGTTTTTGTAAGCTTCCAGATTGTAATATGTGAACCAATTCAGAGGAAGTGTAGAGAGTAAAGGCTTTATTGTGTTGCTCTGGGTATATATTGGCTATTCATATTGTGTTGTTAAACCGAATCTTATAAGGATTTTGTCAGATCATGGTTGGACAGAAGTCATCGGCATGTCTATGGCCTAAAGCTGGAGAGAGAAAAGAAGAAAGTTTCTTTTTTTTTCTCACTCTGACAGCGGCAAAGGATAAGATTGCCAAGATTGTCTCTTTAAATCAGATCTGCTTTGTAGAAAAACTCTGGTGGGAGGAATTCCAGAATAAGAAAGCCTGTGCAGTAAAAAAAAGAGGTTACACAGACTGAAGAGGAACTATCTGCCCGGAGTTCACTTCCTATTACGTCATCTTCATTAAGTCCATCCATCCATCCATCTTCTCCCGCTTATCCGTGGTCGGGTCGCGGGGGTAGCAGTTCCAGCAGAGAGCCCCAAACTTTCTTTTCCCTGGCGACATCAACCAGCTCTGACTGGGGGATCCCAAGGCGCTCCCAGGCCAGCGAAGAGATATAATCCCTCCACCTGGTCCTAGGTCTACCCCTTGGTCTCTTCCCAGCTGGACGTGTCTGGAACACCTCCCTAGGGAGGCGCCCAGGTGGCATCCTAACTAGGTGCCCGAACCACCTCAACTGGCTTCTTTCATTAAGTATTCTACCAAAACAGCAACACGATTTAATTCAGGCCCAAGAGAAAATGTCTAGACAGTGTATGTACAGTACAGTGGTGGAATAGCTGCATACTGAAGAAATGTGTATCGGCATATTGCACAAATCTGATCTGAAGGCAAGTCTAAATTGATGGAGCAATTAGTTTTAATAAACTGATCAAGAAAGAAAATGAAAAAGCAATTGATTATTGATATTTCTAAGATGGAATGATTGCAGTTCATATTGGAGGCGTTACTCTGTGCGCTGGTATTTGGACAGGTTTGACAGATGGATGATGTTTAAGATATGCAAGATGGAGATATACTGATGGAATCTATCAGTGTTTGGAAGACCATATTTGCTGGACCATATCAGTCATAGATTTTTTTATTAAGACAAGGTAACACATGGACAGCTCATTTTCAGACATCAACTGGCATGTTACTCCTCACACATGTATACATTGATCTCTGTATATTTGGAATAGAATAATAAACAAGATAGAGCTGATATCCTTTTGCAGATAAACATATACTTTACTTTACTAGTATATACATTAGTATTCCCAGGGTACTTTTTGCAAAAAATAATACAAATAGAGTGTTATGTTTTGCAACGAATATATGAATTGTAAATACAGTTATGTAAAGTGGAATTTACTGTGAACTGAATATAACATAGCTGTCACGACTCAGCGCTCTTGGGGCTAAATTCACATTACCCCTCTATAGCCTCATGACACGACATTTTAAATGTCAACGGTCTCTGGGAAAATGTGCAACATATCACGCAGGAGGGTAAATCTTAAAGACATCGACGCTGATCACTCGTGACTCCGGGGTAATAAATCGCCTTGTCCCCTTTAATTTCAATTTCCGTACGTGATATATATTGTGATCACCTGTCAGATGTGGCGCATGTGCACTGGATTGGGGGGCGGAGTGGATGCTGATCGCTCTCTATCGGCTGCCCTGTGCCCTCCATCCCTCGGCGATCACAGACACGGACAGGGGATATCCGAGGAGCTTTTGGCGAGGATAGGGAGACAGATCTGCTGTCGATGAAGGTACAGTTTCCTTCGCTTTCACGGGAATACAGTGTTCAGTGTTTGACATTGTGACCGTGGAGGTTGAAGGATGCTTGGCTGCAGGATGGGAGGAGATGAGTGAGGGGAGCACAGAGCGAAGAACAGATGGTAATTCAGGAGATGTTTCCGATGACATGGCTTTCGCTGGTTTACCTCGCTTGTTTCAGCCGGTTTTAAATATCTCCAGATTAGAATACATTTAGACTTCTTCAACAGACTCCCGGTCAAGGGCACACAAATAGGTGATAATGTGTTTTTCTCTTCTTTTTTCTCTCCGGTCACCCGTTTGCACGGAGCTGTCATCACCTCGTACCATCTGCGGTCCAAAATGTTATCGGGTTCAGTAGTCGAAGGAAATGCATGGTGCTTTTTTTATTATTTCGAGTAGGCTACATTCTACATCAGATCCTCTTAACCGCCTCTGGATGAACCGCTGCTGCCTGAGCGTAGTAGACTTCACGTTAAATCCAGCTGTTATGTAAAAATGACTGCTCATGGCAGGCTTATACTGCCCTTGATGTTGCTTTTGTAAAGGAAAGTATTCGTTTTCACTTCCCATGGATTATGTGATGAGCCCCTACCCGGATGTGCCTGCAGTTTCTGTAAAGAGAGCGCTATGTTTACTCGTCATGCTGCTGTAAAACATCCTACTGCATGACATTTTTCTCTCCCCGACACTGGGTCGTATTTGAGTAATGAATGACATGGAATACCCTGTCATAAATACAAATTATTCTACGGTGGAAGAAAGATTGTAACCTGTGAGTACACCTTGAATGGTCACTTGATTTGGGTTTGTAGTAGCCGGCTCTATTGAAAGCGATATCCGCCTCCTGTGTTGCACATTGCTCTGTGCCGTATGGCTGGCTGAAAGGGATCTCAGGCTTGTGTATGCTGTGATCAACAGAGCGGCTCTGACTCTATCCATGGTCCTGAAAGCAACAGTCGAGGCAGAGTAAATCAAAGTGAGGCTGAATCATTAATGGCTTTCTCCGTATCGAGGCGACAATTGATATGCAAATGATAATCGTGTCAACCGGGATTTTATTTATCAAGCTCTGTGTTGTGTAATAGATGCAAATTCTTCACATTTACAGTGTGTCCACATGTAAATTCCTCTACTGTAAAATATGCAGGTATAGGATATAGATAAACCCATAATATTATGTGCTTGGAGTTTTTAGAGATGTGAATTATGTATAGTAGGCTACAGTATTGGAAAACCTTAGAAAGCAATTCATTGAAGGAGTGATAATATGTTTCCACTGCATCCATTATACTTAGTACGCTGGTGCAGCAGGTTTTTATGTTGTTTACCAGACAGCATATTGGCTCAGACAGTACTGCAAATGTGGTTCACAAATTATCATGCTTCTCTTGTCTCTTGTGACCTCAGATTCACTCTTTGTCCGTTTCTCATGCATTTAGGAAGTCTGATGTAGATGCTGAGCCAGAGGAGAGCCCAGGGAGCAGCAGCAGCAGCAGCAGCATTGGCAGCAGCAGCGGGGCTGTAGATGCCCTCTCCACAGCTCCAGAGCCAGCCCCCCCTAAGGCCTCTGCGGGAGAGCCAGGACACAGAGGCGACAGCTCCTGTTCAGACTCCGACAGTCCTGTAGACTCAAGTTCCTCTGAGGAGGAAGAGGAGGAGGAGGAGGAGGAGGAGGAGGAGGAGGAGGACCCGGCTATGTTCTCCTCCAAATTCCTTAGTGGGGCCAACCCCCTCAATGCTGTGTCCTCTGCTGTGAATAAGTTTGGTTTATTTGGAGATGATGGGGAGGGGGATAAGAATAAGAAAGGACCTTCCCAGCAGGGAGTGAAGCCACCTGGAGAACAGCAGCCAGGAGCAGGCCCTGGCAAAGGCCCTCAACAGCAGCATGGACCCCAAAAATCAGGCCAGGGCCCTCCTATACAAACGGGCCAGCCTCTCCCTAAACAAGGCTCACCACAGTTGCACGGGAATGGACAGACTGCACCCCAAAACAAGCCTGGGGGGCAAAAAGTTACTCAAAAGGCAGGAACACAGCCTGAAGGTCATCTAAAAGGGCAGTCACAAAAAGATCTTCCAAAGGGGCCACCACAGCAAGGTTCACCTAAGCCTGGAGGTCAACCGCAGATTGTGAATAAGAGTGGAGTTCAACCAGGATCTCCAAAGGCATCTTCACAACAGCAGGTTCCACCTAAAACAGGGATGCAAAAACAAGGGCCTTCTAAGACAGGTGCACAGCAACAACAGCCAGCAAAGACTGGGTTGCAAGAGTCCACAAAGGCTGGGTCACAGCAAGGGTCACCTAAAGTAGGACAGCAACCACAGGGGTCACCAATAATTGGACAACAACAACAGCAACAACAGCAACAACAACAGCAACAACAACAACAACAACAACAACAACAACAACAACAACAGGGCTCACCTAAGGTGGGGCAACAGCAGCAACATTTCAGGACTACACCCCAGCAGTCCTCAAATAAGCCGGGGTCTCAGCCACAAGGCCCTAAGGGACCTGGCGTGTCCCAAGCAGGGTCTTCATCACCTGGACCAACCAAAGCTGGATCTCAGTCAAAGGCAGTAGCTAATACCCTTTGCCCAGTGTGTAAGACAACAGAACTTAACATGCACACCAAGGAACCACCCAACCATAAAACATGTACACAGTGTAAAACTGAAGTGTGCAGCTTCTGCGGCTTCAGCCCTCCTGACTCAGATGTAAGTATTGGCTCAGAAGTAAGAAGTTAATCTCTGCTATGCACTGCAGTTGCTGTTGTGTCAATTCACTGATATCAAACACAATAAGTGTGGATGTAGAGCAATCTTATTTGCTAAAAGTTTCACTACAATTAAACACTGGACCATATCTTTACCATCGCACTTATTGTTAAAAAAAACCATCACCTTTCTGAGTTGTCTTCAAATAGGATAAGATTTAAACAAGTTAAAATGTTTATTGTTATGTTATGTAATGTTTCAAATTATGACATATATGTGTGATCCCACTTAAATATTAGTTTGAGCTGTGCATTTGAATCGTGTACTTTGTGTGCATTAATATGTAATTGTTGTAACAATGTATCTATCTTCTTCTTCTTTTTTTGTGTATAGGGGCGTGAGTGGCTTTGTCTAACCTGCCAGGTAAAGAGAGCTCAAGGATTTTCTGAACCACCGGGACCTTCCATGAAAAAGCCCATTCCCAACAAAGTGTCTGCTGCTCAAAACCAGACACCATCGCCTGCTGCACCTGTCAAAAAAGAGATGTCAGGAGCAGGTTCACCTCAGAAAATGCAGTCTACTTCTGCAAAAGTGCAAGCCAAGGGTGAAGCTGCTAAAGGATCAGACATTCAAAAGCAGGCCAGTCCTGCTTCTGTTCACAAAATGACACCTGAGACCCAGAGAACATCACGGCCTCAACACCCAGACCAGATAAGTCAAACTGGGCGCAAGCAAAGCAGTGCCAAGCAGGAGTCAGGAGGTTTATTTGGCTTTGGTGGTGCTAAAACTGAAGCTGCAAAGCCAGAAGAGTCAGTGAGTGGGAAGATGTTTGGTTTTGGTTCCTCCATTTTTAGTTCTGCATCTACTTTGATGGCCTCAGCTGTTCAGGATGAGTCAAAAACTACACCACCAGTTTCGCCCAAAATGCAGTCTACAAAGGAGACCAAACCAGCAGCTGTCCAAAAGTCAGTGCAAGACAATAAACAAGAGCAACCCCTGCAAGCCAAAGCCAGTCCAGCAGGACAGGTCAAAGTGGAAAAAGCTCAATCAGAGACTCCAAAGGCAACAGCAGCCTCCCACAATGCTCCTAAAGGAGGTCAATGCACTTGTCCAATCTGTAAGGTGATGCTCAATATGGGCTCGAAGGGTCCTCCCAACTATAATACCTGCACTGATTGCAAAAGCACCGTCTGCAACCAATGTGGATTTAACCCCTTGCCAAATGTCAATGAGGTAAGATATGTGTGATATTTATTCAATTCATTACCGAATGAACTAATGACTTACAAACAAATACATATTTTCAAAGTTAATCTAAAAAATGCTACATACGTCACTATGTCATCCTAATAGTTGTTGAGGCAATTTGTTGTTGTTGTCTGAGCGATCAGATTGGTCTTACAGAACCGTTAAGCTGATTCAGTTCCACACAACCCCTAGCAGAAACACGCATCGTTGGTGTTCAATACAATGACACACACAAACAAATCTTTGAAATCCCACATCCAGCTTTCTCTCCCTGCACCCTGCACTGTCTGGACTGGCACACAATAGGGGAAAACACACACACACACACACACACACACACACACACACACACACACACACACACACACACACACACACACACACACACACACACACACACACACACACACACACACACACACACACACACACACACACACACACACACACACACACACACACACTGGTAATTAGACATTGCATATTAAAGCACAAAGGACATGACACTTGACTCTGTAATACAATGCACAGTTAGTAGGCTACCTTCCCAAGGACAGTCCGAGGCTACTTGATCATTTAATACTGCTTCAACCAATGACTTCAACGGTGATGAACCAAGATCAGGGTGGAGAGATCCTTATGTGGATTTTGCAAGCCTGCTTTGAAGTGGATGTTTTAACATGTATAGTCTACACCACTGACACTTTGTGATTACTGTCACCTGGCTTACTTTTTTAAAAGCTTACATTTGCACTTTTGTGGTGATATAATTAGTTTACTTAATCAAACACACACTAACTGAAATACAAACATTAAATACTCACTTTTCTGAAATGCTGCAACAAATAGTGGATTTTACCAAAAGCACAACAAATGAATGAACTTTGTTGGGTGATTCTTACATAATACAGTAAATCAAGATGCTGATCTTAATTGCCGTAGCCATCCACAGAGTTTGCTCACTGAATACCATGAATAATTCCGTGTGTGTGTGTGTGTGTGTGTGTGTGTGTGTGTGTGTGTGTGTGTGTGTGTGTGTGTGTGTGTGTGTGTGTGTGTGTGTGTGTGTGTGTGTGTGTGTGTGTGTGTGTGTGTGTGTGTGTGTGTGTGTGTGTGTGTGTGTAATTTTCTATTAAGAATAGGATAATTCAACCAGCCTCTGCACTTCTATTTTTAATTTACAGCTTTGGTTTGTTATCATCAAAACATGCATGTGTATATGTTATTAATGTGTGTTTGTTTTTGTTTGTTTTTGAAGGGAAAGGAGTGGCTTTGTCTAAACTGCCAGGTGAAACGAGCCCAGGAAGGCCCAGGGCAACCTTCACTACAAAAGACTGCTGCACCAGACAAGACTGAAGCTGCTAAAAGACCAGCCAGCACAGCTCCTGGTCAGAAAACCCCTCAAGACAGCCGAAAGGCAGGTCCTCAGACACAACCAGACCAGACAAGCCAAATGTCACAAAAGAAGGGAAATGCCACTGCATCTACACAGCAAGAGTCAGGGGGGGTTTTCGGATTTGGTGGTCCTAAAAGTCAGCCTGATGCTGCAAAACCTGCAGTGACTGGGAAGATGATGGGTTTTGGTTCCTCCATTTTCAATTCTGCATCCACATTGATAACCTCAGCTGTTCAAGATGATCCAAAAATGACACCCCCACTTTCTCCCAAATTGCCTACCACAAAGGATTCCAAATCACCCACTGCGACGAAAACAGAACAGGAGACAAAACCAGGACACCCCCAGCTGACCAAGGCTTCGCAATCAGTACAGACGAAAGCGGACAAACTTCTATCAGCTACCCTAGTTGTTTCTAAAGCAGGACACTCTACCTGTCCTCTCTGTAAACTGGAACTAAATGTGGGCTCACAAGATCCTCCCAACTACAACACCTGTACAGATTGCAAAAATACTGTCTGTAACCAATGTGGATTTAATCCGATGCCAAATGTTAAAGAGGTAAGAAAAGTTTACTGTTGATTACAGAAAAAGCAATTGAACAATGATTGTCACATTTGTATTTAATAATGGTATTCTTATCTGTAATTATTATTGGTAAACTCCTTCCTATTGTACAACAACAGGATTTTAATTGTACCCATTTACTGTTTGCTCTACTAGGTGCAGGAGTGGTTATGTCTCAACTGCCAGATGCAGAGAGCACTAGGAGCAGCTGAACCACCAGGAACTCCCATGATGAAACTACAGGCTTCACCAAATAAAGTCCCTACATCAGCCATAAATAAGGCAACTACCCAACTGGTTAAACCTCAAAAGATAGACACTCAAACACCCACTGAATCTAAAATAAAGAACACCTCAACACCAAGCTCCCCTCAGAGGAAACCACCAATACCAGCTGAGCAGCCTGCAATGGCTAACGTCGTGAAACTTCCAGAAAGTCCGAAACAGGTCAGCCCATCTCCTGGACAGAAAACTACTACTACAACTTCACAAGAGGAATCTGGAAAGTTATTTGGATTTGGCAGTCCTAAAGCTCAACCTGATAGTGCAAAGCCTGCTGAGTCCCTTGGTGGAAAACTGTTTGGATTTGGTACGTCCATCTTTAGTTCTGCATCTGATTCTAAAACGACATCTCTAGTTTCTCCTAAAATGCCTCGCGCAGAAGCACCAAAATCACCTCTTGCTCACAAACAAGGGCAAGAGGTAAAGAAAATGCAGCCCGGAACTTCTCCATCACCCCAAGCCAAAGTAGGAAAAGTTCCATCAGAGGTTCCAAAAGATGCAGCAGCTCACAAGGCAGGCCAATCTACCTGCCCACTCTGTAAGGTGGAACTCAACTTTGGCTCCAAGGAACCTCCAAACTACAACAACTGCACCGAATGCAAGAATACTGTCTGCAACCAATGTGGATTTAATCCAATGCCAAATAATTCAGAGGTAATACAATACATTTTCCCAATTAACTTTAAAACTAATGAACAAATCAAAATAATGAAATAATTTTGACTTATGATAGACCATAGTTGATCATCATAAAACATATAAGGTACATCAGTTTGACATTGTAAAGTGATTGCATGAATGTTTAGTAAATGTTTCATTGATTTGTCTGTTTGCAGGTAAAACATTGGTTATGCCTGAACTGTCAGATGCAGAGGGCTCTTAGTGCATCCGAACGCACAGGACCTCCAATGAAATCAGCTGACAGCATTTCTCCATCTGCTGGACATCAGAAGATAAAAGCTTCTAATCAAGTGGAAACTCGAAATAAATCTGATGCACCTTCAAAGATCCAGAATCAGGGGCTCGATACACTTCAAGAGAAAGGGAGTCCCAAACCAGGTTCTCTGCTGAAGGCACAGGCTGCAGCAGTAACAAAGGAAACTAAGGCTGCAAAAGGACCAGACCTTGATCCAAAGGCTAGCCCAACTCCTGTTCAGAAAGCTCCTCTCGGTATCGCAGGGGATTCTCAGAAACCAACTGACAAGATAAGTGAACCTGGACTAAACACGAGTAAGATTACCCCAGATATAAAGGGGGAGTTTGGAAACCCAATTGGCTTGAGTGGTCCTAAAACAGGGCCTGATGCTTCAAAAACAACAGAGTCTGTGACTGGGAAAATGTTTGGATTTGGTTCCTCCATTTTCAGTTCAGCATCCACTTTGGTATCATCTGCTGTTCAGGAAGTATCAAGTACTACACCTCCAGGTTTTCGTAAGATGTCTGCTGGTCCCAAGATTTCTCCAAGAAGTACACCTACAGCTTCCCCCAAAATGTCACCAGCAAGAGAGCCCAAAACTCTTAGTCAGAAACCAGAGCAGGGGAAGAAACCAGAAGAATCCCACCAGAGCAAAGAGGACAAAGCTCCATTACAGCTACCAAGGGCATCAGCAATCTCCCAAACATCTTCTAAAGGAAGTAAAGCCACCTGTCCACTGTGTAAGGTTGAGCTTAACATGAGTTCCAAGGACCCTCCAAACTACAACACCTGCACTGAGTGCAAAACTACTGTCTGTAGCCAATGTGGATTCAACCCAATACCTATAGGAAAGGTAAGTAATGCAATACAATAACAGAACATTTATTTCCAAATGTACTATATGCATGTATGCATGATTGTGTATTAATCTGTGAATATGTTCAAATGACCTGTAGTGCAGTTTTTAGGAGTGTGTTTTCCTAAGTACTTAGATTTTTGTGAATGATTGCAATTTCCAATTCCAAACCAACAAATAACTGTTATCTCTTGTATTTTAGGAAAACGAGTGGCTATGTCTTAACTGTCAGATGAAAAGAGCAGTTGAAGCATCTGAACCCCCTCCAGCAATGAAGTTCCAAGCAGTTCCTAAAGTTCCTTCACCTGCTGCAGTCTCACCACAGAGAAAACAGTCTACTCCATCAGTTAAGCCAGGCAAACCTGACTCTGGTACTGCTCCATTGAAACAAGCGAGCCAAGAACCTGATCATAAATCACCAGAGGAAAGACAAAAGACAAGACCAAACAAGCCACCAGATCAGGCAAGCCAACCTTGTGATAAACAACTTGATGCTGCAAAGCCTGGGATAAATAATCAAACCGAACGTAAACAAAGTAATGCTGCAGCATCAACACAGCAAGAGTCAGGAGGCTTATTTGGTTTTGGTGGTGGAAAAGCTCAACCAGATGCTACAAAGCCAGCAGAGTCAGGCACTGGGAAAATGTTTGGCTTCGGTTCTTCCATCTTCAGTTCTGCATCTACTTTGATTACCTCAGCTGTTCAGGACCAGCCCAAGACTACTCCACCAGTGTCTCCCAAGATGTCTGCAGCAAAAGAGATCAGATCCCCTGCAGCTCAGAGGAGAGAACAACAGACAAAACCAGAACAACCCCAAGAGACCAAGACACCTCCATCAGTACAGGCCAAAGTGGACAAAGCTCCATCAGAGCCTCCAAAGGCTGCAGCAGCTTCACAAGTAGCTGTCAAACCAGGCCAGTCTACCTGTCCACTCTGTAAGGTCCAACTCAACGTGGGGTCCAAGGATCCACCTAACTACAACAGCTGCACTGAATGCAAGAACACCGTCTGTAACCAGTGTGGATTTAACCCTTTGCCAAATGAAACAGCGGTAAGACAACCTTTATATTATCCTGCTTAAAGACTGTAAAGAATTATCCCGCATGTGTTTTATTGAAAGTGTTCCTTGCAGGCTATTCCTTGTTTACAATGATGCATGCCTTCCTTCATTCTGGGAACAATACATATTGGATCCACAATTAACTCTTTTCTATTATATATGTGACAACTGGTCAAATGTATAAATAATGTTCAATGTATAACATTATTATAAAATGTATGTATACACAGATAATGCAACACTTTATATTAGAACCTTTCTTTTATTTATTTATTTTTCAGCTGAAGGAGTGGCTGTGTCTTACCTGCCAGACGCAGCAGGCTGTAGGAGCAACACAGCCCAAAGGAGTTTCTTCTGTCAAATCTCAGATAACTGCACAACAAAAGAAAGACTTGATCAGCCCAGCTGAACCTGAGAAAAAGGATGTAACTCAGAGAAAAGCCTCTGTAACACCACAGCCAACTAGAACTGAAGCTGCTAACAAGCAAGAGGATCAGAAACAGCCCAGCCCAGTTCCTTCTCCAAAAAGGACGCAGGAGCCTCAGAAAACTCCAGGTCTGAATAAATCCCCCGCCCAGACAAGGCAGAGTGAACGTAAGCAGAGTATTTCTGCAGCAGCAACACGGCGAGAGTCAGGAGGCTTCTTTGGTTTTGGTGGTGGTAAAGCTCAACCAGATGCTACAAAGCCAGCAGAGTCAGGCACTGGGAAAATGTTTGGCTTTGGTTCTTCCATCTTCAGTTCTGCATCTACTTTGATTACCTCAGCTGTTCAGGACCAGCCGAAGACTACTCTACCAGTTTCTCCCAAGATGTCTGCAGCAAAAGAGATCAGATCCCCTGCAGCTCAGAGGAGAGAACAACAGACAAAGCCAGAACAACCCCAAGAGACCAAGACACCTCCATCAGTACAGGCCAAAGTGGACAAAGCTCCATCAGAGCCTCCAAAGGCTGTAGCAGCTTCGCAAGTAGCTGTCAAACCAGGCCAGTCTACCTGTCCACTCTGTAAGGTCCAACTCAACGTGGGGTCCAAGGATCCACCTAACTACAACAGCTGCACTGAATGCAAGAACACCGTCTGTAACCAGTGTGGATTTAACACGTTGCCAAATGAAACAGGGGTAAGACTAGAGAAAATAGATACATTTTGTAATACATATTTAATCTTACTATGGACTGCTGACAGTCAGTTAAGAGTTACATCATCTGTGCTTTTTTGGAAAGTTTCCCTCTCTGCATACTGTAGTCATTGTGTACAAATGATGCATGCATTCACTTATTATTTTCTAGCAATATTAAACATTGAAATCCCTATTGGCCCTTTGTTACTCGATGTATGCCAGTTGCTGAAATGTAACAGAGAATATTCACTGTTTTCAAGGATTAAACAAAATACATAGAATACCTGATAGTTTATAATGGAACTTATTTTTTCGTTTTTATGTTTTAGGTGAAGGAGTGGCTCTGTCTCTCCTGTCAGACGCAGCGGGCTGTAGGAGCAATACAGCCCCCAGGAGTTGCTTCTGTGAAATCTCAGATAACTGCAAAACCACAAGAGAAAGACATCCTCAGCCCAGCTGAACCTGAAAAGAAGGACTCAACTCAGAAGACACTTCCAGCAACACCACAGCCAGCTACAGTAGAAGCAGCTAGCAAGCCAGAGGAGAAGAAACAGCCCAGCCCAGTTCCACCTCAAAAGCATCCACAGGAGCCTCAGAACACTCCAGCTCCTAATAAATCACCTGACCAGACAAGGCAAACTGAACGTAAACAAAGTAATGCTGCAGCAGCAACACGGCGAGAGTCAGCAGGCTTCTTTGGTTTTGGTGGTGATAAATCTCAACCTGAGGCTGCAAAGCCAGCAGAGTCAGGCACTGGGAAAATGTTTGGCTTTGGTTCTTCCATCTTCAGTTCTGCATCTACTTTGATTACCTCAGCTGTTCAGGACCAGCCCAAGACTACTCCACCAGTGTCTCCAAAGATGTCCGCAGCAAAAGAGATCAGATCCCCTGCAGCTCAGAGGAGAGAACAACAGACAAAGCCAGAACAACCCCAAGAGACCAAGACACCTCCATCAGGACAGGCCAAAGTGGACAAAGCTCCATCAGAGCCTCCAAAGGCTGCAGCAGCTTCACAAGTAGCTGTCAAACCAGGCCAGTCTACCTGTCCACTCTGTAAGGTCCAACTCAACGTGGGGTCCAAGGATCCACCTAACTACAACAGCTGCACTGAATGCAAGAACACCGTCTGTAACCAGTGTGGATTTAACCCTTTGCCAAATGAAACAGCGGTAAGACAACCTTTATATTATCCTGCTTAAAGACTGTAAAGAATTATCCCGCATTTGTTTTATTGAAAGTGTTCCAGTGTGGATTTAAACCTTTGCCAAATGAAACAGCGGTAAGACTACACAAAATAATAATAAAAATGTACATACTTTATGTTCAAAGGAACTGCTGACAGTCTGATTTTATTAACACCATATGCTTTTTTGAAAGTTTTCTTTTTGCTTGCTTTCAATTTTGTTCACATTATGCATGCGTTCACTTATTTGTTGGGGGGAATGTTAAACATTAAAATCTACCCTGTCCCTTACTCTTTGTTACTAAATGTACAACAGTTGCTCAAATATAACAGAAAGTTATCATTGGTTAAGATGGATGTATTACAAATAATTACACACATTTAACCAAACATTTTTGAATTGAACAATTTGTTCTGTTCTTTTATAGGTAAAGGAGTGGCTGTGTCTCACCTGCCAAACGCAGCGGGCTGTAGGAGTGACACAGCCCCAAGGAGCTAATCCAGTCAACTCTCAGATACCTGCGACACCCCAAAAGAAAGACATCATCAGCCCAGCTGAACGTAAAAAGGACTCAACCCAGAAAAAACCTTCTGAAACTGCACAGCCAGCTACTACAGAAACTGCTAACAAGCCAAAGGATCACAAACAGCCAAGCCCAGTTCCATCTCCAAAGAGGACGCAGGAGCCTCAGAAAACTCCAAATCCTAATAAATCCCCCGCCCAGACAAGGCAAGGTGAACGTAAGCAGAGTATTTCTACAGCAGCAACGCAGCAAGAGTCAGGAGGCTTCTTTGGTTTTGGTGGTGGTAAAGTTCAACCAGATGCTGCAAAGCCAGCAGAGTCAGGCACTGGGAACATCTTTGGCTTTGGTTCTTCCATCTTCAATTCTGCATCTACTTTGATTACCTCAGCTGTTCAGGACCAGCCCAAGACTACTCCACCAGTGTCTCCCAAGATGTCCGCAGCAAAAGAGATCAGATCCCCTGCAGCTCAGAGGAGAGAACAACAGACAAAGCCAGAACAACCCCAAGAGACCAAGACACCTCCATCAGTACAGGCCAAAGTGGACAAAGCTCCATCAGAGCCTCCAAAGGCTGCAGCAGCTTCACAAGTAGCTGTCAAACTAGGCCAGTCTACCTGTCCACTCTGTAAGGTCCAACTCAACGTGGGGTCCAAGGATCCACCTAACTACAACAGCTGCACTGAATGCAAGAACACCGTCTGTAACCAGTGTGGATTTAACACGTTGCCAAATGAAACAGGGGTAAGACTAGAGAAAATAGATACATTTTGTAATACATATTTAATCTTACTATGGACTGCTGACAGTCAGTTAAGAGTTACATCATCTGTGCTTTTTTGCAAAGTTTCCCTCTCTGCATACTGTAGTCATTGTGTACAAATGATGCATGCATTCACTTATTATTTTCTAGCAATATTAAACATTGAAATCCCTATTGGCCCTTTGTTACTCGATGTATGCCAGTTGCTGAAATGTAACAGAGAATATTCACTGTTTTCAAGGATTAAACAAAATACATAGAATACCTGATAGTTTATAATGGAACTTATTTTTTCGTTTTTATGTTTTAGGTGAAGGAGTGGCTCTGTCTCTCCTGTCAGACGCAGCGGGCTGTAGGAGCAATACAGCCCCCAGGAGTTGCTTCTGTGAAATCTCAGATAACTGCAAAACCACAAGAGAAAGACATCCTCAGCCCAGCTGAACCTGAAAAGAAGGACTCAACTCAGAAGACACTTCCAGCAACACCACAGCCAGCTACAGTAGAAGCAGCTAGCAAGCCAGAGGAGAAGAAACAGCCCAGCCCAGTTCCACCTCAAAAGCATCCACAGGAGCCTCAGAACACTCCAGCTCCTAATAAATCACCTGACCAGACAAGGCAAACTGAACGTAAACAAAGTAATGCTGCAGCAGCAACACGGCGAGAGTCAGCAGGCTTCTTTGGTTTTGGTGGTGATAAATCTCAACCTGAGGCTGCAAAGCCAGCAGAGTCAGGCACTGGGAAAATGTTTGGCTTTGGTTCTTCCATCTTCAGTTCTGCATCTACTTTGATTACCTCAGCTGTTCAGGACCAGCCCAAGACTACTCCACCAGTGTCTCCAAAGATGTCCGCAGCAAAAGAGATCAGATCCCCTGCAGCTCAGAGGAGAGAACAACAGACAAAACCAGAACAACCCCAAGAGACCAAGACACCTACATCAGGACAGGCCAAAGTGGACAAAGCTCCATCAGAGCCTCCAAAGGCTGCAGCAGCTTCACAAGTAGCTGTCAAACCAGGCCAGTCTACCTGTCCACTCTGTAAGGTCCAACTCAACGTGGGGTCCAAGGATCCACCTAACTACAACAGCTGCACTGAATGCAAGAACACCGTCTGTAACCAGTGTGGATTTAACCCTTTGCCAAATGAAACAGCGGTAAGACAACCTTTATATTATCCTGCTTAAAGACTGTAAAGAATTATCCCGCATTTGTTTTATTGAAAGTGTTCCAGTGTGGATTTAACCCTATGCCAAATGTGTCAGAAGTAAGTCATATGTTCTCAAAATGTGTGTATTAATGATTTGTAATAATAATAATATTAGTAATAATAATAATTGTAATAATATCTACATGTCTGATTTTACATTTAAAATATATGATTGAACTCTCAACTAAAATGTTTTACAGACACACTTACTCAAAAATATGGTTTTCCTTTTAGATTGAGTGGTTGTGTCTGACTTGTCAGATGCAAAGAGCCATTACAGCAGCTGAGTCAGTCGACCCTCCACTGATGAAACCCCAGGCATCACCCAACAAAGCTCCCTCACCTGTTGCTGCCCAAACAGACGTCACTGCCAATACAAAGAAAGACACTATCTCCAGTGTAAAAGCAGAAGTGCAAGATCAAAATAAGGCCGACAGCCCAACACCAGGTGTACCACAAAAGGAAGAAAAAACTAAAGCTTCATTTCAAACAGTCATTACAGAAACAACAACCACTGCTGCACCACCTGCAAAAGAAATCACACATACAGTTACAGCCCCAAGAAAAGATGAGAAAACTGCTTCACCATCTACCAAGGAGATTTCAATCACTACTGCCCCTCCCATCATCGAGACTGCAGATGTCAAACCACAGCCTGTTGAAGTTCCTCCTGTCAACACAAATATTGAAATGTCTGTCCAGAGGTCAGAGGATATAACTCCACCAAGTTCCCTTTTACCTAAAGAAGTTTTAGAAAAGAAAGAGGGGTCAGCTGAAATAGTTCAGAAACCAGCTGATCAACCAATCTTCTCTGATGAAGCACAGCCCCTGAAAGCCCTTAACGAAGAATCTGCTCCTCCAGTAGCACAGTCAACAAATCCAGAAAAGATACTAGAACAACAGCAGGACAAGGCTCCTCCATCTGAAAAGGCCACCGTAGAGAAAGGTCCTCCAGTTCCTGCAAAACCAGAAGCCTCCCAGGCTGCTCCCAAAATGGTCCAACCTACCTGTCCGCTTTGTAAGATTGGACTTAATATCGGCTCCAAAGATCTTCCCAACTACAACACTTGTTCTGAATGCAAAACCCCTGTCTGTAACAAATGTGGATTTAGTCCTACGCCAAATTCAACAGAGGTAATTAAATGACTAAATACTTAACTTAATGTATAATAATAAGTCTGTCATTTACCATTTTTGGTCAGCGGAAAATTAGTTGAATTGTTAAGACATGTTTTTAGTTGGAATTTAGCAAGAAAAACACTTCAATTTGCTTTAATTCTTCTCAATGTGTTAGTTTTACATTGACTTTCCTTGTTATTTTAATTACATTTTATGGACATTGAAATCTGTTTTTCTTTTTCAATCTATGTTGTGACTTTCAGCTAAAGTATGTATTTGGACTAGATTAACAAAGTGCTATTTGATTTTGTTCACACATGCAAAGGTTGTTCTCATGGTCTTTGTTTGTTTTTTCAGGAAAAAGAATGGCTTTGTCTGAACTGCCAGATGCAGAGAGCACTCGGAGCTTCTGAACCTCCAGGCCTTCCCATGATCAAACCTAAACCTTCACCAAGTAAAGACGTCCCTGTCACCACACAGAAGAAAGCAACCCCTATGTCAACTTCTGAGGAGGACAAGCATAAACGAGCTGCACCTACAGATGCGCTAGTTGATGTTTCCAAAACCAAAGACACGGAAGCCCCAGACCTTGGTGTTGTAACAAAGAAAGTTTCATCTGCAGCTGCTTCATTGCCTGACAAAACTTCTCTGTCCTCTACCACAACAACTGATGTTTCACCCGGTTTACAAAAGCCTTCAGAAGAGACATCCAAAGGACATCCCAGTACACCCCAGCAACAGCCTCCAAAATCTGATACTCCTACTTCTATATCTAAACCACCTTTAACAGTACCAGGTGAAGGAAAGCTACCTCCACAACAGACTGCAGCGGTGACTTCTACTGCTATATCCACTACTCCACCACCCATCTTAGAGGCAGTAAAGCCATTCCCGCAGCAGCTTCCACAAACTGTAACTTATTTTGCTAAGTCTGCTCCTCCACCAGATCAAGTGGCAGGAAAGCCCCCCCAACAACATCCTCCAAAAGCTGGTACCTCTCCAGCCAAATCTATACCACCACCGGTTGAGCCTGCCAAACAGGCATCAGGAGGCTTCTTTGGTTTTGGTGGTCCTAAAACACAACCGACAGCAGCAAAGTCTGCTGAGTCCGTTTCTGGAAAGATGTTTGGCTTTGGTTCATCTTTCTTAAACTCGGCATCAACTTTGATAACCTCAGCTGTCCAGGATGAACCCAAAATGACACCACCGACTCCACGTAAGATGTCCACTACAGCCCATGTCTCTCCTAGAACAACACCACCAGCCTCTCCTAAAACGTTACCTGCAAAGAACACAGAGGCTCTCCCGCAAACTCTTGAAAAGAAAGCAGAGAAACAACAGCAGAAAAAGGATCCTTCAACCGTACAAACCAACGCAGACAAAGATGCATCGGAGCCTCCCAAGGCACCAACCGACATCCAAGGTGCCCCAAAAGCTGATTCATCAGGCTGTCCACTCTGTAAGGCCGACCTTAACATTGGCTCAAAAGATCCTCCCAACTACAATACTTGCACAGAATGCAAGACCATCGCCTGCAACCAATGTGGATTTAATATAATTTCCACTGTGACAGAGGTAAATCACAAATCACATGCTTTAATCTGACCCAGTTGTATTCATTTACTTAAAATAGTATTTCTTAAATGTGTTCAACATTGTTTAAGGGTCAAAGGGTCAAAGTGATACGATTTCAAAAGTTAACTTACATTTTTGAGCGGTTGATCTTTTTATTTGAATTTGTACTGCAATAGGAGTTTTAATTGATACCACTCGGGCCTTCGCCATTGAAAAATAACTTAATGAAATACATTGGTTTGCGAACTTCAGGTTAATTAATCAATCATATCAGTAGTGTAAAAAAGCCATACCAACAATACTTATACATCAAGAAAGACGTTATCTTTTAAAATAGGCATGATTATAATTGATAGAAATTAAAGATCTGTAAATAAATACATTTGACACAAAGAGGCTTGAAGTGGTTAAAAGTCCTCTAAACATGTTTGTCAAGTGATGAATTTTATTTAAATGTGTCCCTTAAAATACTTAGATTGTCAAAACTGTTGTTGTTGCTTGTTTCTCAACATTAATTTATACATGTATTGCACTTCTTTCAGGTAAAAGAATGGCTTTGTCTGAACTGTCAGATGCAGAGAGCACTAGGAGCATCTGAGCCCACTGGACATCCTGTTCTGAAACTTCAGCCCTCCCCAACCAAGGTTTCTATACCTCCTGGCTCTGAACTGAAGGACATACCGACATTGGTGCAAAGGGAGAAGTCAGCAGCATCTGCAGTAGTAAAAGAAGAGGTCATTCAAGCAGTTCCAAAAAGAGAAGTTATGTCAACAATTGAGGCTCCAGTGCCAATTGAGACACCACGACGAGATTCTGTGCAGAAGACACAGGTGCTTTCAGGTACTGAAAAAGGACAAAGACAGGAGGTGGCTGTCCAGCAGCCGTCTGTTGGCAAACCCCCCCCTGTACAGCTTTCTAAAACTACAAAGCAAGAGGTCAAGGCAGATCTTTTAAAACAAGAAGTTGGAAAACCACCACAACAGCCCTTAAAATCCGTGACCCCCCCTGCAAAAGCCACACCACCACCAGCTCAGCCTGCAAAACAGGAGTCAGGAGGCTTCTTTGGCTTTGGTGGTCCTAAAACACAACCTGCTGCTGCAAAGCCTGCTGAATCAGTGACTGGGAAGATGTTTGGTTTTGGTTCGTCTATCTTCAGCTCTGCATCTACACTGATAACCACACCACCTTCTCCACGTAGGATGTCCACTACAATCTCTCCTAAACTAACACCTCCAGTTTCTCCGAAGATGCCCCCTGCAAAGGACACAAAACCAGCTGCTGCAGAGAAATCAGAGCCACCTCAACAGGCCAAGCCTGCTCCATCAGCACAGGCCAAAGTAGAGAAGGCTCCAACAGTGCCTCCAAAATCAACAGAGGTGACCAAAGTTGCCTCTAAAGCAGCTCTGTCCACCTGTCCACTCTGTAAGGTCGAACTCAACACAAGCTCCAAGGATCCTCCTAATTATAATACCTGTACGGAATGCAAGACCACTGTCTGCAACCTTTGTGGATTTAACCCCATGCCTCAAACAGGAGCGGTGAGTGCAATGAATCATTTATTTTCACATTTTCATTTTATTTCACTCATCATAAACTTTTTTGAATGTTTGAGGTTTGGCCTTTAAACATTTTATTTTAGGATTTCCAAAATTAACCATTCTATTTGACCAATTTAGTTGCTTTATGTTTAAAGGGCTGGAGTGAATAGTATGCATTGCTGGAAATATTGTTTTGTTTAACTGGACAAATTACATCTAAGTAGACACTGTAGGCAAATAGACACTGGTGGTTATTGTAATATCATGAAGCGAATGATGAAGCCAAACCCAGGCAATGTTTTGATGACTTGTGGTCAAAGTTGGAAATGAAATGACAACCGACAACAGAAGAGAGGAAAAGTGATTTTAGGTTTGACAGCAGCACTATGATTGGCTTAGGAGATGGTGGCAAAATGTAGTTGGTAACCTAGAAGAGTGGACGCCAATAACCAGCTGATTAGAAGCAGGTGGATGGGTGAAAGAGAGAATTAAGAATAAATTAAGCCTAGTATCCCTGATTGAACTTACGCTGAACTCCATTTGTTTAGCCCTCCACTTGGAGTAATTTGAACATGCTCAGCTTCAGTAAATCACAATATTGTCGTTGAAACACGGTTTGCACTCATCTCAAGAGCAGACCACAGCAAATACATATTATAAATAGCTGCCTTATGTTCATTGATACTTAACATCAGTGGTAGACAGTAACTGAGTAGATCTACTGAAGTACTGTAGTTAAGATCAATTTTGAGGTACTTTACTTTAATAATTAATAATTTCATTTCCTGTTACTTTATACTTTATCTACAATTCTGAGGCAAATATTTTACTTTTCTACTCAACTACATTTATTTGGTTTACTTAGATGCTGATACTTGAATTAGTAAGTAAAGAATGCAAAACAGTGTATCCATTACTGTGTAATAACTACTTTTACTTCACTAAAATATCTGAGTTCTTCACGTTACATACATGAAAAAGTGTTTGAGTGTTCAAGCAGTACCGTTAATATAACTTTTTTGTCTTTCCTTTTTGGAATATTCTTTTGAAGTTTAAAGGATGGTAACATTTTTCGATGTATTTCTACTGATATTGTAGTACACAATAGGCTGCATTTACTCCATTACAAACATGTGTTGTGAAATAAACAATGAGGGTTTTCAGAAAATGACTCCCAACAGGTTTGGTTTGCAGTTCATTATTGTAATCTATTTGAATTATTAACCTACTTTGCGAATTCTCAAAGTAAATTAAAAACAAACTACTAATAAAAAGGCTATGTGGTTGCTGCTATTTGTCAACTAGAGTGACCCAAGTTATTACATAATGGCTCATGAGAAGACAGCTTCAGCAGACCGGCAGCACTGAAAATGTATTAAAGTGATTGAGGGTTATGCAACAGCATTAGTAAGATGGGATCTGTTGACCAGACCAGGGAGCAGGGAATCTCCAGTCCCAGGGAGAGATCTGAGATGGCAAAGCCCTGTAATATGCCAATAAGCAGAGGTGAAACGGATTAATTCCAACATAACATGGTACAGTACATTAGAGCAGCAGACATTTCCTTTGAGTCCATCTGCTCTCTCACATATCTGTGGCTCCATAGTATTTATTGTCTTGTGTTGGGGAGTGACACATGTCTACCCACACATGCATGTCATTGATAAATACTTGGTGTTGTGACCTGTGTAGCCTTATAATATCATATGTTAGGTACAGTAATAATTTCCTCTTTTTTCTTTAAAGCCAAGTTGATCTGTTTTTCTTGTAAACAGTATTAGCAGTTAATACCTTAAACAATTTGTTTAACATGGGATTTGGTAGACCCATGTAGATTTAGTAAAAAGGTTTTTCTCTTGTCTTAGTCATTTTAAAGGAGATCATATGATCCATACTGCACTGCATGTGTTTATGATTTGACATAATGTAATAATATGTCTGGTAAATCACTGTATTCATTTGAATGGAGATTTTGAATAAGGTCATCTGTAATACCAGTATTTCCAAAATGTGACAACGTTGATTACATTTAAGCCATATAATATGTCTAATTTCTATAAAAGACAACATATTTTGCCCGTATACCACACGCTCTGCCCGCATGGCATGTTATTGTGGAGAAAAAGTAAACAAATAGAAACAGAATAGCTGTGCCTCTTATGTAATTGACACTTCTCACGTTATTATACACCCGAGAGGGGAAAGAGCCTTCTGGGTATTGGTTGGATGGGGGAAGGGACAAGCATGGATATGCTGTTGTTTGTACAACATAGATTCATTCCTCTTAATAGCTATGGAAAACAGAAATAGCTTGGCCTTAACACCACTGAACAGGATAAACCACCATTATAGCTATCCAATGACCTTCTTTATCCAAAAGGGCTGTGCCTGCCCCTTCCCCATTATCCATCTCTGTGTTTTTTTTAGTAGAAGGGCAGAAATGCCTCCTTTTTAAATATGAAAAGGGCTTATAAGGTTAGAAAGATGAGGAGGCCACTTAAGGCAAACTGAATGCTGGAAGCAAGTCTATGCATTTTTCTTTTGCCTTTTCTGCTTCAGCTGATGCCATCAAAAGCCTGGGAGTGACTGTTGTCTGATAAGTAGGACACACGTGTGTCACGCTTTGCCAGCTAAAGCGTTGTGTATGACAGATGAGACAGCATGAAAGATAGTTCCCTTGTTTTTACTAACATTTTACCACATGGCCATATATTTAGCTTGAAATTAAAGAACATGTTTCCCCATATTTTGCCTTTACATATTTGTTTATTATAAGATATTTTAGGAGCATTAACCTGTGCATATTCCTCAAAGCTTCCATGGAAGACCGATTCATCTTTCTATGCCCTCTCCCTCCATTTTCTACCCAAAATCTTCACCCTACTGCATCTTGACAAAAAAAAAAGTTAGCTTAAAAGCCATTTGTAAGATTGTATACAAAAGCAAGGGGTGTATTCCTTGTCTTTGGAATGAAGCACTCTGCTTATTACAGATTAGTAGGTCAATGTTCTCTACCATCAGAGAGCTTGATTTATGAAGAGCTCTGCTCTGTGGGGGCCGTTGAAAGCCAAGTATATTAGCCAGCTGCAGCCTGGGCCAAATGCATCTGCCAGAAAATCAATAAGAGACTTACCACCATCAGGAAAGCACTGAAGAGAGGCTGAGAAATAGTGGTGAAGAAACAGACCAAAGGCTGTCTCTCCAGTCCAGCCGTTATAAAATGTAAATGTCAGGACCCGTTTAATATCCAGCGACTGCTGTGTCATGAGATGGTTCTGGTTTATGCAAATACAAATTACAGATTTAATTAATAAGTGGAGTTAAAGGTAACATGTCATGGCCATTTCCACTGATCATAATTCCATTGTTGTGGTCTACTAATAGATTTATACTGTGCAATTTTCCAAACTCACATTGGTTTCGCATACAGCATCTCTGTAAAGTATGTGTATTCACTCTCTCCACTAAACGGCTCGTTGCAGCTCTTGCCCCCCCCCTCCCTGTGAGCCCAGTGTGCTCCGATTGGTCGGGACCAGTCGGGACGTTGTGAATCGCGCTAAGCTCCGTGGAGGTGTGATTTCCTTGTTTAGCGATACACAGCGAAACACAGCCAAACTCACCCTGAGCACACACAAAGTCACAGCCGAAGTAAAAACAATAAGTGTGGCTTGATATTGAGTAAGAAAAAGGTTGATAAACGCTGTGAGAATGGGTCTGCAGAGAGCAGGCATGAAAACGGGTCAGGGGTGAAAAAGGTGAGAAGGATATTATCTCTCTAGGGTGGCATGCTCCCCCGGAAGAACATTTTGAATATTCCATATTTTAAAGCATCAATCTGATGCATTTTGAGATGCATTTTTTTGCCAACCTGGGGAGAGCTGGAGAAACTTAACTTCAGCCATGAGTCAAACATATTATGACCTCCTTACTAAGTATTATCAGGGATGCAAACTCATCAGGTATGGAAAAGGTGACAAGGACCCGAGCCCCCTGACCCCACGGAATATCGGCTTTAAAATGAGGAATAACAGAGGATTTTAGCAGTCAAAACAACTAAAGCAGCAGTGATAATAATAACAGAAATGGTAAAGAGTAACATCTAATAGAAATATATAAAAGCATTTATTTTAATTGTGTAGCAGTCAGTCTATAATTTTGGCAGCACTGTTGAGCATTTTGAAAATCTATTGTCATGCCTCTGTGCAAGGCTGAGTCTTTCTATCTTTATGGCATCTGGTGTAAAGTAACTAAATTCATAAACTCAAGTACTATACTTGGGTACAATTTTGAGATTTCAATGTTTTGCTACTTTGTTCTTCTTCTCCTCTACAGTTCAGAGGTAAATGGTGTACTTTTACTCCACTACATGTATTTAATACCTTTAGTTACTTCACAGATCTGGATGAATGATGTGAAATCTAATCAAGTGTTGAATCAGACTTTAGTTCCACCTGGAGTAAATCCACCAGCTACCCTGCAGTATACAAAGTCATTCAAACTAGCTGCACCTTTACCAGCTTTGAGAACACTTTCATGATCAATCATTATAAAACATATCATATCTATTATTCTGAAATGGACCAATCTGCACAACGACTACTTTTACTGTCGCTACTTTCACTATATTTTGATGAGAATACTTTTCTACTTTTACTTGAGGAACATTTTGAATGCAGTACTTTTACTAACAGAGTATTCCTATTCCTACACTCTGGTACTTCTACTTTTACTCAAGTACAAGACCTGAGTACTTCTACTTTTACTCAAGTACAAGATCTGAGTAGTTCTGCTTTTAATCAAGTACAAGATCTGAGTACTTCTACTTTTAATCAAGTACAAGATCTGAGTACTTCTACTTTTACTCAAGTACAAGACCTGAGTACTTCTACTTTTACTCAAGTACAAGATCTGAGTAGTTCTGCTTTTAATCAAGTACAAGATCTGAGTACTTCTACTTTTAATCAAGTACAAGATCTGAGTACTTCTACTTTTACTCAAGTACAAGATCTGAGTATTTCTGCTTTTAATCAAGTATAAGATCTGAGTGCTTCTACTTTTACTCAAGTACAAGATCTATACTTATACCACCTCCGTTTATCGCCTATGAAAAAAAAACTATTAGAAAACTAAGGCTAAAGCTAACGTTAGCAGATAGTGACAATGTATGCTAGCTAGCTAGCTCAACGATAATATTGCGACAGAAACACTTTTCAGTGCACATCACGCTCTGCGCTCCGACAGGGAGCTCTGCTCTGAACACCTGAATGGCCCATTCTAACAGCTGTTCACCTGAGCGGTCCAGTCTGTACCACAGTGACTCCGGACCGCACAGTTAATATTAACGAACGCACCCGTAGCTAATGTGGCTGCTGAAGCTAGACCATCATCGCGGAGCAGCAGAGCCGACAGGCAGGAAGACTCGAGCACACAGCTCGCGCTGAATTATAATATATAAAAAGAGAACACCATGCGTGTCATGATGGCACATAACAGCTCGTGGCTGCAGATTACTCCGGGTCCCAGACCCCCCCCATAGGCCTACCCCAAAAATATTTGTATTGCAGATCTACATGAATCACACAAACGATCTATTTTGGATTCAAAACGGCGAATTTCGCCGAAAGGTGAGTGATTCTCATGCCTGAGAGAGAATTTCGCCGCGATCCCAACTGTCTGTTATCAGCCTGCAGCCAGGGAGGAGAAATCAGCAGAGCTGCATGCACTGAGTGTGTGAGAAAGTCCGTGGATTGGTCAATTTGGACCAATCAGCGGGGGCTTAACGTAACGGCTCCGCGGACGTAACGTAACGGCTCCACGGATTGGTCCATTTCGTTCCGGGGACGACATGACATCATGATGTACCCGGAAGAATCAAATGGACAGTGACGTATCTCCAACGAGGCGTTTTGGGGAGGTATTTTCTGTTTTAGAGTTTTACTCCCTACATGGTGTACTTTGAGGGTTTTGACTCTGCAGACCGTTTACATGCATAAAAACCTTCATAACACATAAGGGGACGGGCAATAACCGGAAAAGCATGACATGTCACCTTTAAGGTTGACAGGCATTCCCATTAAGAGCAGTTTGATAGATGTTTGGGCATTTTAATTGTACGCTAGATGTACGTCTTTGTTTAAAAAAAACAACACTTGTTATTACCAATGCTGATACTGAACAAGATGCTTTCCCCTCGTCAGTTATCCATAATGCATGGGGAAATGTGCCAAATGTGTATCTTGGTATTGAAATGTAAAATATGTGGGTATCTTAAAAGAAGTAAAGGTTTGAAGGTAATCTTTGCTCATTGTGAATAGACTGTTTCCCATACATTTAGAATGCTTCTTGCTTTGCATTAAGTTAAGTGGTCATTTCCTAGTAAAGCTCAGCAGATCCGGCCCAATGCAGCATGCCAGTGTGTGAAGAACTGCATTTCCTGACTGCTGACATTGGGAAGGTCTGGTAATCCAGCTCACAAACTAATCGTGGGGAGCAGCCTCTCCCATGGCTCTCTGCTTGGGGCTCCTTCTCTTTACTCATAAAACAGATTTAATTAGACAAAAGGATGGCGACGCTCCATGCCCTGGCTCTGACGCATGGTTTTCAGACTGTGTGGCTGTGAGGAAGTGACTGGCACTGAGGGGATGAAGTCTTTCTGTTTCCTAAGAGGTTTTTCTATTTGTATTGCAGTTTGATTTAGATTGAGGTAAATCAATTATCAGATGCAAGTAAGGTGCTGTGGGGTGTGTACATGTGTATATGTTCTGATTAGTTTGGTATTCATTTGTTATATGTTATACTTTGTTCAATAGGATTTCACTTTTATATATTCCAATAAAACATACACAACTAAAGCTGTCCAAATGTAAACATATTTGAGGCTGAGATTTCATAAGATCACATGTAAATGAGGTTTAAATTATTCATTGGTTTGCACCACTATGAAAATAATGCACTATTCTAATGAGGCTTTGTTTGGTACTGTTGTGGGCAAATATGATTATCATATCCCTGAATGAACCACAACTGACTGAACAAATACATATCAGTATCAATCAAAGCGGCTCCATCAGTATCAGGTTTCTCAAAAGTCAAGCATGTTATGCATTAATAATGTATGAATTTAATTATCAAAGACTGTATGCATGATGTATTAGATTTATTTATGTGTGCCTGTTTTTTGAACAGTGAAAGCATTTTACAGGAATGCAGTTTACCATCAGTTTTCTTGCTGTGTTGGTGCTGCTCGGGTGGATTGTATCATCGTCGATAGCCAAGCACTATTTGCATTAGCTGTTGGAAGTTTTGCTATAACCTTAGTATGTAAGGAATACAAATGACTTCCCTGCCAGTTTTAACCAATTATTTTGATATTTTTATTTTATCGTAGTCCTTTTTATAAGGAGTTAATCACAAAAGTTATTTGTATGGAGATATTTTGGGCGTTTATGGGAACAAAGATAAAGTGTCCAGCACAGCTGGATTGTAAAATCAGGCCTGAGCCAGGTTATGACAGAGGGTATGTTACATCACTACTAAACTCATTGGGCACACGGGCCTGTGAACTATGTTATTAATTGACGTCATTGCATCCTGAACCAATGCTAATCTGTTTATAAAGTGTGTGAACATTACTGTGCACATGTGACAGTTGTGGTTCCATTATTAATATCTTAAAGAAGTGTATAAGTTCTAATACTTTATTTCATGGTGTTTCACAAAGAGGATTTGTGTGCGATATAATCTCTGTTGTGTATCAGAACTGCTCGCCCTGGCTCTGCAGAGGAAGGCACATTGCTGTGATTTGGCCTGCGAGGTTGCCTTATCTATTGAGAGTCTATGTTTTCCTCTCCTCCTTAACTGTCAATTAACAAAGCTTACATCTGATAAAAATTATGTTTTCAGAGAACTAAAATGTCAAAGTAATAGTATTACTTATAAAATGTGATTAGCTCTTTTGCAAGGTAAGCATTTGTATTGCTGTCTTCCAAGTGTCACAAATTCCAGTGTGAAAGTGGCACGGGCGATTATGTTGTAATTAAAGACAACAAGCTTACATTTTTGATTTATGTGTTGGACGTTTTAATTTATTGAGCAACGAATACTAAACAAAGATTATATTTGCATTACTTGCAAAAAGACTGTTAATCATGTCTTAATCATTATTGTTCACATTGACACGCATTAGTTCAGGTGTAAAGCGACACCTAATGTAACACCTAATGTGCGTCAACGTCTCTGCACAGCAAACACATAATTAATAGCTTAAAGAAAATACATTGGTTTTTTATGTATTTTAAATAAACATTTGAAAACATGTTTCATACATGTTTACCATTGGGAAGATTTCACTCCTGTTTACTAATACGTGTAGCATACATTTTTTGGTTTTGTAAGTTTTTTCGAAAAATGCTTTTTCTGTCAGAGCTTCAAGGATGTTATCATTTATATGGCAAAGACTGTTGGATTTGGCAGAAATTGCTCTTGCTTTTACGAGGGATTTCGTAGAGAAGCATCACAAATCCAACACATAACATAACACTCAGCAGAATTCAGTTTTAATATCAACTAAATATATTGAAACATTTTCTATTGTAAAGGTGATATATTACACTGGTTAAAAGCTAAGTGGTTGGACCTGTACAGTGTGTTCTAATTTTAATCTCGCTATAGTATGATTCCTAATCATAAGGTGCCTTTGCTTCTTTGATCGCAGAAGGAATGGCTGTGTCTGAATTGCCAGACTCAAAGGGCCTTGTCTGGACAGCTGGGAGACTCAGGAAAAAGGCCCCAGCTTTCACCAGTACCTGCCACAAAACCAGAGACCACCCCGCCTCCCATCAAGGCAGTACCAATAGTTTCAACTAAAAAAGCACAGATGGAACCTACATCTGTCAAACTTGAAACCATGGCTAAAGCAGCTTCTGCAGAAATCAAGACAGAGATCGCACGCATACCTACAATAGCAACGGTTTCACCTGTTACAGCAGACAAACAGCCTTTAGCAGCATCAAGAGCGGAAGCCATTATACCTACTATGGCCAGTGTGCAAAAGACAACAGAGAAAGGAACGGTTGTAGTGCCAACCACAAATGTTCCAAAGACTGTAACAGTGGAAAATAAAGAGGAAGCTGTGAAAGTGGAGTTCATTGAAACAAAAGATTCCAAAGCCAAAGATTCTAAACCGGACATTCCAAAAGCCAAAGCTGTAGCAGGTGAAGCTGAAGCTTCTTCTTTCCCAGTGATTGAAGCAACAGCTGTATCTACCTCCTCTATTTCTGCAGAGGTTGCCATGGCTGAAGTTGTCCCAGAAACTGAAATAATTGCTGAATTGTCTGCTCATGGGAAGATCATTGAGGAAGTACAGGCTGATGACCATATCGAACTGACAGACCTACCAACATCTTTACAGCAAGTTGAAGAGCAAACAAAGTCGCAAGAACGACAGCTGGTGTTGGAAGAACAACCAACTGACAGCAAGGAAATTGCTGATGAGTTGGTTGATAATATTATTGACATCACCTCAACTCCAGAAACACAACAAATATCTATGGAGACCGTCGTCATAAAAGTAAGGATGGGTTCTCTGGATTTCAAATTATTATTGCATTGACAAATTACAAATGTGCAAATGTTCTGGCAGTTTCCTAGCATACCCCATATTAATGTATACTTAAATTCCAATGTTTTCCTTTGTTTGTCTTTCCTAATTTTGGCTACAAAATGTACAGTGTTCAGCTTTCGTTATGTTTTCACTAACAGTAGGGTTACAGTACAGTATGCTATTTGCCAATAATTATTTAAGTCATTCCTATCATATTGCATTATGTTGCAGTAACTTCCATTATTTTCTTTGCCATAATTTGTAAATAAACTTTGTTGTCCATCATCATCATCATCATCATCATCATCATCATCATCATCATATGATGATGTTATGGTGATTAGGGTGGTTAGTGACACTATTGTCATAGATCTATGCATTATCTGCTAACACTTTTGGGTTTCAATTGGACTGTTCGGGTGCATTCACACCTAATAGTCCGTTTTCTGGTGGGCACCAGATGACAGTTTGTTACATTGTTTCATTTTTCAGAAGGTTCGGTTTGCGTTCACACGGGCAAAACTCAAACGGACTATACACTTTAAACACAAGTCATGGAAATGCTGTTCAACCATTGGTCAGACATTAAGGGGGTAACAACGCAAATCCCGGCAATTTCTACCGAAGCCTCCGCCATGGAGCATCGGCACTTTCGGCAGGTTATTCTCATGCTGCTGTTAATCTGGAGATCAACGGACACTAGCGGCCGGCGCATATTACATTACATTACATTGCATTTAGCTGACACTTTTATCCAAAGCGACTTACAATAAGTGCGTTCGACCAACAAAATACAAACTTGAAGAAAACAGAATCATATAAGTACATCAGGTTTAATAGAGCAAAAACATTTCAAGTGCTACTCAACTGGCTTTAGGTAAGCCAGTCCTTTATTAGTATATAAGTGCTTTGTTAATAGTCTATCGCTCGAAGTGGAGTCGAAAGAGATGAGTTTTCAGTCTGCGCCGGAAGGTGTGTAAGCTTTCTGCTGTCCTGATGTCAATGGGGAGCTCATTCCACCATTTTGGAGCCAGGATAGCAAACCCACGTGTTTTTGCTGATGGGAACTTGGGTCCCCTTCGCAGCGAGGGTGCAGCGAGCCGTTTGGTTGATACAGAGCGGAGTGCACGTGCTGGGGTGTACGGTTTAACCATGTCCTGGATGTAGGAAGGGCCAGATCAATTCACAGCATGGTACGCAAGTACCAATGTCTTGAAGTGGATTCTAGCAGTTACCGGAAGCCAGTGGAGGGAGCAGAGGAGCGGCGTGGTGTGGGAGAATTTAGGAAGGTTGAAGACCAGACGAGCAGCTGCATTCTGGATGAGCTGCAGAGGTCGGATGGCACATGCAGGTAGACCAGCCAGGAGGGAGTTGCAGTAGTCTAGGCGTGAGATGATGAGAGCCTGGACCAGAAGCTGCGTGGCTTTCTGGGTCAGCTGGGGACGTATCTTCCTGATGTTGTAAAGCATGTATCTGCAGCAGCGGGTTGTAGCAGCTATGTTTGCAGTGAAGGACAGTTTGTTATCTAGGGTCACGCCCAGATTCCTTGCAGTCTGAGTCGGGGAAACAATAGAGGTGCCGATGTTGATTGTTAGGTCAAGAGTGGGACAATCTTTTCCCGGAAGGAAAAGCAGTTCAGTCTTGTCAAGGTTGAGCTTGAGATGATGAGCGGACATCCACTGAGAGATGTCAGCTAGACAAGCAGAGATGCGTGCAACGACCTGGGTCTCTGAGCGGGGAAAGGGCAGAATTAATTGGGTGTCGTCAGCGTAGCAGTGGTATGAAAAACCATGCAGACTAATGACAGATCCGAGCGAGTTTGTGTACAAGGAGAAGAGGAGGGGACCAATAACAGAGCCCTGAGGGACCCCTGTAGTTAATTGACAAGGGTCGGACTCCGACCCCCTCCAAGTAACCCTGTAGGTGCGGTCTTTGAGGTATGAGGTGATGAGGGAAAGTGCAGAGACTGAAACTCCAAGTTCTTGGAGAGTGCGAAGGAGGATCTGATGGTTCACCGTGACGAATGCAGCAGACAGGTCCAAAAGGATGATGACAGAGGAGAGGGAGGCTGCTTTAGCAGTGTGCAGTTCCTCAGTGACAGCAAGGAGGGCAGTTTCTGTGACCTGCCTTGAAACCAGACTGGTGCGGATCCAGAAGGTTGTTCTGATGGAGATAACAGGAGAGTTGTTTAAAGACAGCGCGTTCAAGTGTTTTAGACAGGAACGGGAGTAGAGAGACAGGCCTGTAGTTTATAACATCAGACGGGTTGAGAGTGGGTTTCTTTAGGAGAGGGTTTACTCGTGCCTCCTTGAGACTGTTTGGAAAGTGACCAGAAGTTAGAGAAGTGTTGATGAAATGAGAGAGAAACGGTAGAATATCAGGAGCGATAGTCTGAAGGAGGTTTGAAGGGATAGGGTCCAGAGGACAGGTGGTAGGGCGGGCAGAGGCAATGAGGGTAAGAACCTCACTTGGAGAGAGAGGGGAAAAGGAGGTCAGTGTGTGGGTGAAAGGAGGGTCTGGTGACCTAGCGGTGAGTAAAGGTGAGTCAGAAAAAGAAGAGCGAATATCATCAACCTTTTTTTTAAAGTGGTTAACAAAGTCGCTTGATAGAAGGGAGGAGGGGGAAGGGGCTTTGGGGGGGTCCAGGAGGGAGAAGAAGATGGAAAATAGTTTTTTGGGATTGGAATAGGAAGATTGGATCTTATCTTGAAAGAAAGTGCTTTTTGCCTGAGAGATCGAAGCAGAGAAAGAGGAGAGGAGAGCCTGATAGGTTAGGAGGTCGTCTTGGTGTTTGGATTTCCACCGTTTCCGCTCTGCTGCCCGAAGGACGGTTCTATTAGCACGCAGTGCGTCATTTAGCCAGGGAGCAGGAGGGGACTGACGAGCCTGCAGAGATGTGAGAGGACAGAGAGAGTCCAGAGAGGATGAGAGAGTAGAGAGGAGAGTTTCTGCAGCAGAGTTTGGAGATAGGAGTTGGAACGAGTCAGAGGAAGGCTGAGAGCACCGATGAGGCAAAGGTAGAGGGGGAGAGGGAACGAAGGTTACGGCGGACAGGTGCAGGATGAGAAGAGATTAGTTTGTTATGTTTGGAAAGAGGTAGAGATAATGAAATGAAGAAGTGATCGGATGTGTGGAGCGGGTTTACAGAGAGGTTAGAAGTAGTGCAGTTCCTTGAGAATATGAGATCAAGGACATTGCCAGCTTTATGAGTTGGTGGGGACGGAGACAGTGAGAAAGCAAAGGCGGTTAACAGAGATGTTATTTCGTCTATCTTCCCTGTCTGGAGGTTGAAGTCTCCGAGAAGTACAGCGGGAGGGCCAGTTTCAGGGATGTGTGAGAGGAGATTATCTAATTCCTCCAAGAAGTCCCCCAAGGCGCCTGGTGGACGGTAGAGAACAACAATGGTTAATTGTATAGGATGGGTTACTGTGACGGCATGGAATTCAAAGGTGGAAGGAGTGAAATTAGGTAGCTTGAAGAGGGAAAAGCTCCATTTGGGAGAGAGCAGGAGACCAGTGCCACCTCCTCTGCCAGTGGGTCTGGGTGTATGGGAGAAGGAATATGCTGTGGAGAGAGCTGCTGGGGTGGATGTGTTGGATGGAGTAATCCACGTCTCAGTGAGAGCAAGGAAATCCAGGGTCTGCAGGGAGGCGTAGCCAGAGATGAAGTCAGCCTTAGGAACAGCTGACTGGCAGTTCCACAGGCCGCCTGTAACTAGATGTTGGATGTCAGTGGAGCATGTGGGATAGACGAGAGCAGGCCGGTTATATCGATTACGAGATACACAGGGCCAGTGATAATTGCGAGAAGACACATGAACAGGAATGGAGAAAATACACATGATTATAGCATGAGGGGCTAAACAACCAAATAAAATAAAACACCAGCGATACTTAGTTCAATCAAAGTAGGATTTACCTCCTCTTTGCCACCCTCGTGACTCCAGCAGGACTCTCTTGTCTTTGTCAGTCTTAGAGACTCGAGCAGGACTCTATTGTCTTTTTCAGTCTTAGAGACTCCAGCAGGACTCTATTGTCTTTGTCAGTCTTCGTCTGTCTGACGCTCCAGGAAAGTGCTACCTAAAAAATGGACACCTGATTTCTGAGTTCTCACAGATGTGGGGCCACGCCCCTTTAATTAGTTAACTCTCTGCAGCTGGTGGCCCTCAAAAGGAAATCTAGACTGGCTCCCTCCTGAGTTGCTATTGTGTCATTTCAGTGGCCCAATGGTTTTACAATTACATTAAACCCTAAGTTATAAAGTTATGAGTTTAACCCTTAATACAGTTACACCTACTCAATAAAGCTCTTAGTATTCTACAAATGTTTAAATCAAAGTTAACCCTAGCAGTCAGTTAGTTCAGTTTTAAGGTTTCAGTCAAATTACTTGTCCCAAGTTTCTGCCTGACAGATACTGTAGCGGTTTTGAGATTTAAATTCACAATTTCAGTCAGATCAACTACAGAGCATGTATACAGAGTACACACACTGAAACAGAGAAGTCTAAAGACAGAATGTTACTCACACAATTCTAGAAGTCACCAGTTGTTATCCTGTCAAAATCGAGTTGCACACATATGATTATATAATCAGACAACGTCCGTTAAACAACATTATAACATAATGAGAGACGTTCTGCAGTAAGGAGGAGGTTTCACCGACGACAGGTGTTCTTACTTTTATGTAGTTGACGGAGCATTTTTACTTTACACAACACTGTTCAACACTTCATTCTGCTTCACTCTTTAACTAAACAACCGTGGATGTCTTGAAAGACTCTTTCGCTGAAGATTTTTGAAGACATCCGCGTTCTTGTGACACGTAAATACTACGCTTCGTATGTTTTGGTGCGGACTGCGTTCACACCAGCAATGAACCGCTCCAGAGTTCGCAAGCAAGCGTTCCGAGACCACCTATTTTTAGCGGACCAGAGTCCGGTTGTTTAGTTCACTTAAGAGGTCTCGGACTGCGTTCACACCGACCCAAATGAACCGCACCAAGCGGTTAAACGCACCAGGGTTCGATTCAACCGAACTATACAAGGCAGGTGTGAACGCACCCTCAAAAGAGATCTATATTCTGTTTATCTTGTTTTTGTCTAAATATATATCCACTTTGTGTTGTTTATTTTATATTGACAAGACATGGGTGAATAATGCATCTTCCCAGTCCAATAGACTATTTTCAGAATTACTTTTAATAACATGCCAAAGAAAATAAACAAGGAGACATATCTGGTAGTGTTGGACCAAGAAAGTCTGTATATTTCATCAGGGAAATGTGTTAACCTGTTAACCCCAAGCCTGTTTTTCAGGTCTCAGGCTCGAAAATGACATTTCCAGAACAAATTACCTTAACTACACTTCTAAAAGGGGAAAATTAATAATCTTTTCTCTCAAAGTAATGATAAACCTATGAGTTGGATGTAGAAGAGTCAGAATCAATAGAGATGTTTTTTATTTTAAAGAAAATTCAGATTGAACATGGTAAAAAAATGTAAATTATAGTGTTTGTCCAGAAAATATTTTTGACTTATAGTGAAAACCACCCTTGGATGATGGGTAAGTAGACTAAAAGCTTTAGGAATCCAAAGTACAATATATAATAAGTACCCTATATCAAGATTGATGCAAAACAAGTGACATTTGACCTTTTTAGAGAGGTTTAGCAAAAAGAACTCCACCTCTGGGGTCATTTGGGTGGAAATGGGCATTTTTGCCGTTTCTCTGGAACCCATTGGTCGATTTTGATGATGGACATCTCTTTTGAACCGTTAGAGCCAATAGAATCGAAGGGGAATTTCCACATACACACTAACGTTACCATTGAGAAGTGGGGGCTATGCGCCCACAGTTTGCCCAAAGCGAAAGCTATCTTACGCTCTGAAATCTGAAAACTAAGTTTATTGCTGATGGATTATCAGAAATCATTTCAAAGTGACACAGACACATTGGATTAACCTATGGATTAACCTTCAACAGCGTTTTTATCGTTTTAACTGTGATTTTGTTTTTTTCACATTTTTAGGAGCAAGATGGAATCAAAAAAGAGACCATAAAAGAAAGAAAGGTCTCCAAAGCAGAGGAGCATGATGAAGATCAACCCCATATTTTACCAATATCACAGGAATTTAAGGATAATCTGGTGGCTAGTGAAACAAGTACAAATGATATAAATACAGATACAGCTACTTCAGAAAAGGAGGAGGTAAAAGCTGAAAGAAGACGCCTAAGTGTTAAACCAATGGTTGAAAGCAGTGACGGTGAGCTCACACCCTCACCTCAAGTCCAGAGGAAAAAGTTGGCGGTCACCAATTTGTCATCCAGCAGTGAGGACATTAAAACTGAAAGTGCTGACTATGACTCTATGGATGATGAAGAATTCATCCGCAGGCAGATATTGGGTATGGGTGATGAAGAACAAATGTCTCTTTCAGAAGATGAGAAAGAAAATAATTTGGCAGATGAGAAAGCTATCCTAGAGGTTGTGCTTGATAATGCTTCAGTCACAGCACTATCACTGTATGGAAACTCCAGCACAGAGAATGAAGAAAGCTCAGCCGGGAAAAAAGCCCTCCAGAAAACTGACACCGCAACTACTCAATATTCTCCCGAAAGAATTCCAAGCTCTACTTTCAAGAAAGCTTTACCAGTCATGAAACAAAGACAAAGTCCTGATGAAGAAGTAGAGAGCATCACAGAATCCCTGTCAAAGGGATCATCTAGTGTCCAGGTATCTAGCTTTACACCAGGATCGTCACCCACCTCAGCATCGTCTCTAGAGGAGGACAGTGATAGCAGCCCTAGTCACAGGAAAGTCAGTGGGGACAAACATCATCGCAAGGGTAAGCACAGGCAGTCAACCCAGCCTCTCCCCACCATTGAAGACTCCTCTGAGGATGAGAAGATAACAAGTGTGGGGAAGTCTAGGAAAGACAAAGATGAACTTAAAGCCCGTGGCCCACTTCCATCTCCAACTGCTTCCTCTACAGAGAATCTGAGACAGGTCATTGTAACTGATGACACTAGTAGAACATCTGGGTCTGAGTACTCTGCCAGTTTAGAATCAGAATCAGAGGCTAAGCGAGCTGTACAGAGAGGACGTAAGCCTTCCATAACAGTGATACCATACACCCCATCTGATCCATCCATTGAAGATTATTATGTGACAAAATCATTGAAAAGTGCAGAAGAAGCATATGAGGACATTTTTCAAGAGACAAAAGCTTTTCCAGGCGAGAGTCCTCCTGATATTGAACCACTTTATGGAGGAATGGCAATAGAAGACTATCTTTATGAATCTTTAGTTGAGGAACCTGAAAATAAGATGGGTGAATCTCAAGAGGAAGAAGTAAATCAGGAAACAAGCTCCGAATGTCTCAAAAAACTCAGATCTCCAGAGGAGGTTTATGAGGAGATGATGCAGAAAAAGAGAGAACTTATAATGATAGAACAAGAGTTTCAACAGTCCCAGACTGCCATAGAATCTTCCTCATTAGGGTCTTCGGTCACCCGGCCTTCCTTGATTGCTGAGACCTGTGTGGTTACCATGCCAATGGAAGAAACATCCCTCACTGAAAAAATTGATATGCCTCTTATATTCACTGAATATTCTAGTGAACTGACATTAAAGAAAAAGAAAAGGCCAGCGCCACCACGGCCCTCTGAACAGCCTAAGCGCTCCGAGGTAACTGTTGTTACTATTACACCTAGTGGATCTATTGGTTTTGTTAGGCCTATGGTTCCTCAAGATCCTGCACTCAGAAAAGCATTATTCCCCATACCAGATCTCAAGATCACCCAGTGTTCATCTGGGGAGGAAGAGGATGACAGCCTTGCAGAAGAATATGGTGTTGGTATTTCCTCTGACATTACCACCAGCGATGACTCTGAGACTAAGGACGATGCATCCATAAGCCCACCTTTGTCAGAAACTGCTGATATGGAACCTATCTGTGTGGTCTGTGAAATTCCAGAGGCAAAACCTATTCCAACTCCAATATCAGCCCCAGAACTTACATCTACACCCTCACCCACATCACCAATGTCAGTTCTAACTTCACCAGCTACTCCAGATTCCAGTTTGGCTTCTAATGCTACATCATCATCCTCATTCCAGGCTCAAACACCTCTTTCATCAGAATCAACTCCACTTTCTACACCAACACCTCCAACTTCATGTGTAACTCAATCGCCTCCAGATGACTCATCACCATCACCTGCCCCAATTGCAGAAAAACCGTCTAGTGGGGACTCAGTTTCTCATCCAACTCCAAACACAGTTATAGTTACAATACCAGATGTGGTGTGGGATCCGTCCAAAGCTCAAACCACTGAAGCAATTCAAGTTAAAGCTTCTGCAGCTGGAGCCTCAACCCCAGGCCTATTGGGGATGTCTACTCCTCTACCTGTTGTGGTTCAAATGCCAGATTTGGTTTCATCCCCTTCTCAGATGCCTATCGAAGCTCCGGCTGTTATACAGGTCTCAGCTCAGAGTCCAGAACCTGTTGTTGTCTCAGCTCTACCTACAACACTAGTAACAGTTACACCTGTTGTAGTCTCCAATCCAGAATCAGCCATAGTCCAGATGATGTCGGACTTGGTGTCAACTACATCTACAAACTCTGCACAAACCCCACTGCCAGCATTTGTATCTACCCAAGCTCAAGTCCAAGCCAAAGTGGTCCCTCTACAAGCAGCCGTCACATCAACAAGCCCAGTAATCCCAGCTTCATCTCAAGCAGCCCAGGTGTCTGCAGCATCAACGACTATAACTAAGAAGAAGGTTCCCCCCCCCTCCCCCCCCTCGGTCTACGTCAGTGTCATTACCAGAGCTGCCACTTGTAAAAACTGTTCAGGATGTTACCCCTACTATGACCACAACAATAGCTAGGCGAGCCACAGTGACTGGCCAGCCAATGCAGTCCATAGTTGTGGATATACAGCCAAGAATGGAAGATATGCAACCAGAGAGTGCAGGTGTACCTCAAATAGTGACCCCAACCAGACATGGGCACGTTGTCATAATAGTGCCTAGTCTAGAAAATATGTCTCTGCTTGGAAAAACCCCACGAGATTTAGCTAGCACAGAGTCAATACCTGCTGCTGCTTCTCTGCCACAAAGAAGTAAAAAAGCTTCAGAAATACCCAGCACAGATATAGCTTCTTTATCGACTAAGGTGTCATCAGTGCCAGTAGCTTCAGCTCCACCACTTCCGCCTAAACCTATGGCCAGGGCACATTTAGTAGAAACAGTAGAAATACCTGTAGCAGGTATAACTCCACCACTTCCTACCACATTACCCAAGCCAAGTGTTTATCCAAAACCACTGGTTCCAACTGCAGTGACAACTGGTAGAGCAATAGTAGGACACGTTTCTGATACAACAACTGGTCATGGTCAAATTGCCAAGCCTCCTCCTCCCATACCACCTAAGCCTGTATCAATTCCAGCTGGACTGGTGTTCAGCCACAAACCAGGAGAAAGTGTCAAGCCACCTCCTCCTCATGTGGCCCCTAAAGCTGCAACACTACCCAGGGTTAAAGAACCTCCAAATGCTCTCTCACTTAGCCTGACACGACCTGTTGAATATAAGTTGGGAGTTATCTCCCCTAAATCACCTTTGTCTCCTAGACACGCCAAATGTTTGCAGACCTACGTGGTAATAACACTTCCATCTGAACCTGGCTCACCAACAGAGGTTATAACAGTCCAGGCACCAGTAAGACGGAGCTCCATCCCATCTACACAAGTGTCTGGGGTACGGACGACACCTTTGGAGCAAAAAACACTTACTGAAGCATTTTCAGTACAGGCTACAATAAGAAGAGCCTCTGTCCCTACTGTTAGGCTTCCACCTCCAATAACCATAGCTCCAACTGTGGCAGTAGAGCAAGTGACAACCTCTGGAGGAGTGGCTAATCAAGTGCAGAGAGGTGATATGCCTTCTGAGGAGTTAGCACCATCTTTCGCTGATGTCATAGTAGTGTCATCAAGTCAGGAAATGTCTATTCAGGCACATAGTGTACCTCCCCCAATTAAGAAACCATATGTTCTACAGCAACAATCAATTACTCAGCCACTGACACATGATACAACAATGGATGAAGTCATTTCAACAACCCAAGAGCCTAGAGTTCTTTTTCAACCACTAACAGTCGAAGCAGCGGCAAGAGCCCAGTCTATGCCACTTGATTTTCAACTTACAGAGGTCACAACAGTGCCACCAGAGGTTTCAGCTGAAGCACTAGTTCCTCATGCCCCTATACCAACTGTATCTGTGCAGCCACAGCCTCTTACAGAAGTTGTTTGTGTGCCACTGCAGCCTGAAATACCGTTTGTTTCACTTGGTCCCGAAACTAGGGCAGCGGCAGTAACGACAACTGTTCTTTATCCACAATTTGCAACTCAAATTGAAATGCTACACAATGAACAGGATGTGCCTTCTCATGTCATAGTCACTGAGAGAGTTATGGAAAGATCACCAGTAATAGGAGTGAGTCATCACATTTCCTCTCAACAGCAACTTACAGAGATTGAAGCTACAGAGCAAGAATTGCCTCCAGTTTTTAACTATGCTCACGCCATTGCTGAATACCCATCAGTACCACAAACTGTTCAGCCTTTAGAAGATATGCCTCTATTGACACAGCAGCTATCTTCGCAGCACCCATGGCTTCCAGCTGAAGTGTTGACCTTCCCTACCAAGTTTGAAATACCTACAGAGGTGATAACAACTGACATTGCTATTACTATACCAGGAGTAGAAACAGTGTGTCCAGCAACCCATCCTGTACCTCAAGTTGTTGAAGTTACCCCAACACCGGAAGTGAATAAGTTAATGCAACTGACTACAGTTTCTAAGATGATAACTCCTACAATTGGTGAAGTAACACCTGAAGTATCACCAATGGCAGTCAAACCAGAAGTACCTCATGTTATTCATATTCCACAGGTCTATGGAGGAGTTACATCCTCAGTCATGTCATACTCATCACCATTACTGGAGGTCATAGCAATGCAGCCTGAACGTGATACACCCACAGAGTTTATAACAAAGGATGTTGATGCAGGTGCTTCATTGCCATCATCAGTGTTGCATCCCCTAGTGGCAGGGATGCCAGTTAGAGTTGTTTCAAATGAGGAAACCACCAGTGGAATTTGGACATCTGTATCTTCCATAGTACAGCCAAGTTACAGTACAAGTGAACTGTTTTCCTATCCAGCACAATATGAAACACCTAGGCTTACAACTGCTGCCTTTGCTACCCCCAGAGGAGAATCCATAACTATGCAGCAATCATTACCATTGGCACATGTAGTGAACATGCCAGCTGAAAAAGATGTTGCTTTTGATCATTATGCAGTTCAGGTCCCCTACAGCAGAGAATATGTTCATTCAACAGAACAAATACCACAGGTATTAACTTATTCATCGGAATATGACCATCCTCTGGAGATAATAACCACTGAGGCATATACTAGGAAAACATCAATCCCCACTGCACAGGACATTCCATATGGTGTATCTGTTACTCCAGTTACTATAACTAAGATTCAGCAAGAGTCTATTGAGAGCAAAGAGATTCGAGGACCAAAAAAGGTGGTCTCCTGTATGAGTCACATGATTTCTTCTTCAATTTCCACTTCAGGCCAACCTCCTGAGAGCCTGCCTAGCCTGGTCACTCAGGTGTTTACCACTGAGGTCCAGAGGACCACTGTCTCAGTTGTTCAACAAAGACTTCCACAAGTCCCTCAACCCAGTGTACACATCACTATACAACCAGATGTATCTAAAATACAACCTCTGTCAAAACAGAACAGGAAGATCATCTACCCTGGTGATGTTATGGATTTACGAACAATGAAGGTTGCCATAAAGATGACAGAACAGGGCATGGACCTGACACCACCTGAGTCATGTCGACAGTCTTTTTCAAGTGACTCTAGTGGGCATCAAATCACAGCAGTGCAGCCTGAGCTAGTCAATCTTAGTTCAGCAATCACACCTGCAACCACGCTGTCTGTGGTCACTGACAGCATCACAATAGTCACATGCACAGCAACCATTGCCTCATACAACACCACTCCAGCAGAGAAACCACTGGATTTGCAGGGCCCTGTTACATCATTGCCTCTGTCTCTCGCCACATACAAATCATTTGAACCGATGGCTCAGATTGTTTATCGACCTGTGAATTCGCAGCCCGCAGTCAGTGCTGTAGCATCCACAGCTCAAGACATACCTATAAATCTTTCCTTTGGAGCTCTGGTCATAGGAGGCAAACAACAAATCACTTCCCCTGTAGCTATAAGCAATGGAGGTCCTGTCCTTTCTTTGGAGGCCACAGGGGCCATGGATCTTTCTAACTACAGACCAATGAGAGCTATGGTTGCTTTGTCTGATTCAAGCCCAGGAGTCGTGACCACTATTGTAGAAGATGATGGGACTCCAGTAGACCTTACAGCGGGTAGGAGGAGTGTTTGCTGTGATGTCATTTACAAGCTACCATTTACAGGAAGCTGCAGAACACAGCCCGCAGTTACAGAGCAGCCTGAAAACCGTTTTGGCTACAGAGATGACCACTACCAATACGATAATGCTGGAATGTATGGTATCAAAAATATGACTGGAATAAAAGCTTCAATGTCTGAGACCAACCTGACAGAGGCAGGACTGTTTCCCTATGATCCAAAGAATGACTTTGACTATCTCAGTGGATCTTCAGATGGCGCTATCGACCTCACTGCTGCCAAACTTTCAGCTGGTGAGTTTGGGTGTATTTCTGCATGTTTACAAGTGATTCATTATCATTTTCTTTACTTGCTTTACGGACTTCCATTAAATGTCTTACTATAATAGAAACTTTTATTTTAAAAATCCCATTTGTCTAAAGCTTCTACTTTTACGGTTCAATAATTTGCTTATTGAAAGCATATGTTTTTGTGTTCTTTTTCCATTCTATCAATTCATGCTTGCATAACTGTTTGATTTGCTTTGGTGTTATATGCACGTTTCATTTAATATTAATACCTGCTTGTTTTGTTTTTTTCTTCTTACAGATGCATGTGTGTGCCTGCGTGTGATACCTCAATGTTTTGGTTTTGCATCTTGCTAGCCAAAATGACTTCATTTGCATGTTGCATGAACTTTTTGAATCCAAATTGCATGACCTTTAACTTGTTTAAAAATGTTTCTGAATTATAATGTATTTGATAAAGTAAATTAAGTAAAATATATATCTTTGGACTTATTATGGCAGGTAAAGCAGTTGACTACACTAGCAAAGCAACTGGAGTCTACCCTGGGATGACTACTGCTTCATACTCCAAGATCCCCGCAGCTGGGTTTGGAGTAAATGGAGTTCTAATAACCTCAGATGGAATAGTTTACTCCTCTGTTGCTGCCCCAGATCCTTCCACATATGCAGTTACAACTCAACCAGGCTCCATCTTTAGCGGTCCCCTACCACCTACATCAACAGTCCAGAACCAGTCATTGCCACATCCATATGGTTTTATTCCCAGTGCAGAACCTGGAGAGATTATTCCTTTTGATACAGGGCTACCTAAGGAGCTTTTCCCCACAGCTTTGGCTGACATCATAACAGGCTACCCAGACATGTACTCAGACACCACCCTGGAAGCAATTGCTGCCTCTCTGGATGCCTTGGCCTCTTCCTCAATATTCCCTGGTTTAGACAACACCAAGATGGCCCAGTATCAGATGGAGAGGGAGTTTCTAGAGCTAGAGAAGCTTAAGCAGCTTTGTCTCGCTGAGGAGCTGGAGTGGGAGAGGCATGAGATCCAGCGTTACCGTGAACAGGAACAGCTCATGGTGCAAAGGGAGCTTGAGGAGCTCCAGGCTTTGAAACAGCAGCTTCTAATGCAACAAGAGGAAGAGCACCATGCCCACGTGGTGGCCCAGCAGGAGACCTATGCCCAGCAGAAAGACCAGTTGCAGCAAATCCAACAACTCCAACTGCAACTCCAGAGCCAGCTTGATGAGCACTACAGTAGCACTGGTACTACAGGAAACTTGCTAGAAGCTAAATATGCAGGGGTAGGGGACAGTGGCCAGTACTGGCCTGTCAAAGATGAGTCTACAACTTCATCTATTGGGACACAGTTAGAGGAGGGTCAGAACCAGCTTAAACTAGTTAAGAAACTACAAGCTGATCAGGACACAGGGAAAAGAATAATTGATAGTGGGGTGCAGACAGATGATGAAGACTCAGCAGAGAAGCAGCCCGTAGGAAAGAGAAAGAAGAACAAGAGAAATAACGAAAGCTCAGCTCAGACTGATGATGAGGACCAAGATGAATGGGATGCTCCTACAAAAGCTCGACGACGCACTCGAAAACATAGCAGCGAGGGAAAACATGTCTCTAAGGTCACTAGCATTGCAATCCAGACAGTGGCAGAGATATCTGTCCAGACCGACCACTCTGGAACTATCAAACGACCACATGTCCAGATGGACACTAGGGTAGAAATTGTTAAACATATCTCAGCTCCAGAGAACTCTCAGAGGGGTGGAAGTCTGAGCTGTCAGACAGACTATGACAGAAGGTACACACCCATTGACATTGGCTACAGCACACAGGTGAAAGCAGATGTCCCCTCGAAGTCTAAAGTCTTCTACACTTCAGTCTCCCCCATGTCCCCGGAAAAGTCACTTGGAGGGCAAAGAATGCTGACTGCGGACCCAACCAGATTTTCTTCTGGACCTCGGTCACTAAAGGCTGGTCAGAAGTCTCTCTCTGATCCTAAATCCCTTAGTCCTGCCACAGACGACAGGATCAGTGGATATTATGCAGACAGCTATTCTGTAAGTCATAGCAGAATATAACAAACATATTGTGATTATTGTTTTTATTAGAAACAATTATTTTTGTACATATATTTTTTTAAGAATGACAATTATTTAAAGAACTATCAACAGGGAATTATTGGCAGAAATGGGACGTTGTATTCAAAACTGTTTTAATGAGTGTATGATCACTTTATATATTAGAATCATTGTGTTTTCGTGATCTTTCTATGAGGCCTTCGTATCGCCATTGGCAGCAGGTACTTGTTCCCATAGTTAGCCATGTTGTATTGCCATGTTTCTCGAGTAGCCCATTTTCAAATTAACTAAAGGCCAAAAGTGAGGGATTTGTGGGGAAGTTGTTTGCAACCTGCAACCTGACCAGAAGATACTAAATACAAAAATAATAGTGAAGTATGTATTTAATTGTGTTTGAATTGTGTTTATCATAATGAATGAAAGATTTGTATAATTTGCTTCTATTTTCTAGAGCCGTGGCTCTCCCTCTGGTACAGGTAAGAAGGTAAAGCGAACATTACCAGACCCCCCTCCTGAGGATGACTCCCTGGCAGGACGTTCAGGCTACAGCACCAACTCTGCTCGTCGCCGTCTTGCCCGCAGTACAACAATGGCCCGGGCAAAGATTCTACAGGACATTGACAAGGAGCTTGATCTGGTGGAGAGAGAATCTTCTAAACTTCGCAAGAAACAAGCTGAGCTAGATGAAGAGGAAAAGGAGATTGATGCCAAATTACGGTGAGATGCCACCAATCTAACATTAACTATTGAGGATATACTGTAGGCTTTCACTTTTTTGTGAAAGTCTACAGCATATCCTAAATAGTGTAACCAATGAATACGTTATAAGTGATATAATTGCGTTTATCCCTCTCATGCGAATCATTACTCCTAATTAATCTGCATGATTCCCCTCTTACCTTGATAGCTTAAGGGCTAAAAGGCTGCCTTGACATCTTTCAGTGAGACCTCTCCACACTCAAACATGTCACACTCATATCAAAGGTACTAATGTGTGCAAAGCCAGAACATTTTTGCCTCTTTGGTTGAAATGGCAAAAGAATTGTTTGTGCTGACAACATAAACCAATATATGCCCTTTTTCTTATTACTGTAGGTACCTGGAGATGGGTATCAACCGACGTAAGGATGCCTTACTTAAGGAGAGAGAGAAGAGAGAGCGGGCTTATCTCCAGGGGGTGGCGGAGGAAAGAGATTACATGTCAGACAGTGAGGTTAGCAACATCAGAGAAGCCAGGGGTGATGGCCTGGAGAGACCACGGACAGCTCCACAGTCTGAGTTTGACCAATTCATCCCACCTCAGACAGAAGCTGATTCCCAGTACAACACACTTACTAGTCCCTACTCTCACTATGCCCAATATGTTCCTCAGACCCAAACCACCAGTCACTACACCCAACAGAACCTATATCAGCAGCAGTCCCTTTACCAACAACAGGTATCTCCTTACTCAAGCCTTTCCCTCTCTCATGCCCAGGCTCAGTCAAGCAGCTACCAACATGCTCTGCATTTGCAGCAGGGTAAGCAGCGGCAAACAACCCTGTCTGATTTAGAGCCTAAGATCAGAACAAACTATGAAGTTATACACAACCAGCCTCTGCTCATTGTGCCAACCTCAACAGAAAGTAGTTATGGGGTTGCTCACCTTGGGGGCAAGTATGGCAGTTTGGACTTAAGGATAGGGATAGGGGAGAGGAGCATGGCGTCCAGTCCCATGTCTAGCATTTCTGCTGATTCCTTCTATGCTGATATTGAACACCACAATTCTAGGAACTACGTGCTGATAGAGGACATAGGGGAACTCACCAAGGCCTCAACAGGTCTGAGCAACACCGGTTTGGGATCTGGATTCAACATTCCTGATAAGGAGTTGTCCAAGGCAGACAGACTACTCAGGGCAGCAGAAGTCAGGCGCTCAGCGGAGGTAAATCCCGTGTGTATATCTGTCATTGATCACATTCTCCTAAATTTAACACATTCATGCATTTGTTATTGTGGCATTTGTTAATGTGTTCCATATTATTCTTCCATTTTAGGTGGCAGATTTTTTAGGTTCATCTCGACTTCAGGGTTATGGTAAAGGAGAAGATGACACTATGGAGGAGCCTTATGAGCTAAAACTACTGAAGCAGCAGATCAAGCAAGAGTTCAGGCGAGGAAATGAAGGACTAGAACACTTAACAGGTCTTGGCCAGCCCCAGTATCTCCCTAGTGATGGCAGCTTTCGCCACTTCCCTAAAGGAGAAAAGTATAGCATTGGCAGGCTCACTCTTGAAAAACAGGCTGCAAAGCAACTCCCAGCAGCTGTGCTTTACCAGAAACAAATGAAGAACAAAAAGGCCCAAATAGACCCTAAGGCCATCACAAAATGTTCTCCAATTCAGGAGACTAGGGACCTGGAGCCTGACTATGGCAGCTACATGGGATCTGGGGCCTCTTCTGTGACAAATCTGGCTGCTACAGCTAGGTTGCTTCAGGATGAGATTACATTTGGGCTAAGAAAGAACTTGTCTGAGCAGCAAAAATATTTAGGCTCCTCCCTGGGTGCAAACTTAGCTGGTTCTCTTAATCTTGGGCAGTCCCTTGGACTTGGATCTACCATCAGGGCCACTACCCATGATGATGGCACCTACCCAAGTGGCACCCGTTCCCGCCCCTCATCACGCCCCTCTTCCCGCCCCTCTTCTGTCTATGGCTTGGATCTATCCATCAAAAGAGACCTATCCAGCTCCTCACTTAGACTTAAAACAGAAGGAGAGATCCTGGATGCAGCATTTGCCCCTGGGGTGGCCAGAGCAAAGCCAACTAGTTTACCTATCAGCCAAAGTAGGGGCCGAATCCCCATTGTGGCTCAGAACTCTGAGGAGGAGAGTCCTCTCAGCCCAGTGGGGAAGCCTATGGGTATGGCTAGAGCCTCAGCTGGACCTCTCCCTCCCATCTCTGCCGACTCCAGGGACCAATTTGGCTCAAGCCATTCCCTGCCAGAGGTACAGCAACATATGAGGGAGGAATCTCGGACAAGAGGCTATGATCGAGACATCACATTTATTATGGATGACTTACAAGGCGCCATGTCTGACAGCGAAGGTAAATGGAGCCTCACACTGTTGCAGCAACTTGACTGTGTGGACCTGCTTGTCATGCATGCTAATGCTGAGTGGTCTTACTGAGTTATCTGGTTCTATTTCAATCAGCATTCCAGATCATTGTTGATGTTGTTGGTTTCTATATCTCCCTCTATATGGTAAATGTCACATTAGATGTTTTCACGTATTTTCTTTTACGTACGATTTCACTACCGGTACATAATACTCTGCTTGAGTTTATGTATGTCATTAATCAGTTCCATGTTTGTCCTGTGATTAAATCAGCATGCTTTGGCTTTTTATTTTACAATAGCTTTACTTTATAGTTAAATGACCATCTTTACTCCTAAAACTCTGTGGTAACACAGCTGGTTTGCACAAGTTCAATGGGCTTGAAGTAATTTATACATTTTGTCCACATTACGGATGCCTTATTCTTAGTGAGAGCCCAACATTTATTATTATTATTATTATTATTATACCCAGCAATATATGTTTCACAGTCACCCTAAACTAAGTTTCTGCACTGGGGACACTCAGTGAATGCATCATAGATTAACACAGTTCACTCACTCACACTTCAAGTGTTTTGGCACATACTGTAATTGCAGAAATCAATGACTTTTCAGAAACTAAGCTATATGGCATGTACAATCTTTAAAAGTGCGTTTCTCTGAAAAACTTGCAGTATAAGTTAAGCTTTGTATTGTGAAAAATCCTATCCTATGTTAGGCATTCTTAAATAGAACATTATTATATTAAGTACTTATTTCATATGTGAAGTGCCTCATAAACATACATTCTGTTAACTTTTACATAATATATGTGTGTTTCAAAATGTTTGGTTAAGACTGTATAAGCTGATGAACAGACTAGACCATCTGGAAGCTGCAAAGCTGTGCTAAAAGTATTTTATATAAACAAGGTATGACAAGGAGTGTCTAGGGATTCTCTATATTTTTACAGCCCCTCCCCCACCAACCAAAAATAGTGTCTTTGTGAAAAGTAGGATCTTACCTCAGAAAAAAAGTATAATGATTTACACCCTTTCAGCTGTTTGGGAATGAAACTAGAGGCAGCAAGTTCAAAAGAATACTACTTAATCATTGTGACTAGAGATGTATTCAGGTGTTCTGCAGGTGCAGTGGAGGCATTCACTTAGTGCAGTTACTTCCCTCTAACTCCAGGGGCGTCATTTATAAACGATGTGTACGCACAAAAGATGGCGTACGCCAGTTTCTACGCAATGTTTGCGATTTATAAAAAACTAACTTGACGGGAAAATGTGCAGTCGCAAACTCTGACCCATGCGTACGCAATAAGCACAAACACAGGAGTGACGAGAAACTGCGACACCGTTAGCAGAAGGAAGAATGGAGAGAAATATGTGGAAACAATACCATAAATACAATGTTACCTCTCATTTATCATATATGAAGTATTCGCAACATTTGCAAACATTGATTAAACCCAATCTTAACATGATTAAACAAACGTCTGTTTGAGACTCCCAAAAACATAACTTGGAGAAATAAATACGCAAATGTTATTGATCACCCCTCGATTATGTTCTCTTGTTAAGAAATGTATTCTCATAAATGATGTGGTAAACAGAAGGATGTAATTACTTTAAACTGACGCCATTTTGCATTTCTATAGGTTGTATAGATACAAGCATGGTTTTATATACTATCATGTTTAATCATATTTTATGCAGTTCGCCAATAGCCTACTTGATAAGTCGCTCGTAAAACACAGGAGGTATGGAAAGAACACCATATGTGGTAAATTGTACAGCTAATATAACACAACACATTAGTTGTATTTCCTTTAACTGGTGGATTATGGATAGTTGCTGATCGACAGCTGGAACACAAATCACCAAATTCAGATCCAGTCGTCATGACTCCACTCCGGAGGGATTCCCCGATCATTTTGTCATTAACCCTTTTCACTGCGGTCAACTCAGCCGTCTCTCAAATTTGCTTGGTCAAATGAGCAGTTCTTCATTTTTGAGTGCGCGATTTATAGCGCCTTTACGGTAATAGCTGAGAAGCGGCACTAACGCAAGAGTAAAAGAATGCATGTTTTTTCTGCTTCATGCGATACAAATTATTTTTACCATGAGTTCTTAAAAAAACTAACACTGTTTGACTCAGTACAATAAAATGAAGTACTTTTACTGTATTTTTTCTGGGTAATACTCTCAAATTCCCCTCCTGAGAACAAAATCATGCAACTTCTGCTATATTTGATGAGATAAAATGATTTTTAGCGATACATCCTTTATAAAAGTGATACTTTTGGACTCAGTACTTGTTAGACTACTACCACAAGTACAATCAAGTACTTTTACTGTGTACTTTTTGAGTAATCCTTTGTCAAACTCCCCTCCAGAGTACAATAATGCATGTTTTCTGCCATCTTTGATGAGAGATAACATGATTTCCTGCAATAAGTTCTTAATGAAATTGGTACTGTTGGATTCAGTACTACTTGGACTACTACCAAAAGTACAATCAAGTACTTTTACTGTGTACTTTTTGAGTAATCCCCTGTCAAACTCCCCTCCAGAGTACAATAATGCATGTTTTCTGCCATCTTTGATTTGAGATAAAATGATTTCGTGCAATAAGTTCTTAATGAAATTGGTACTGTTGGATTCAGTACTACTTGGACTACTACCAAAAGTACAATCAAGTACTTTTACTGTGTACTTTTTGAGTAATCCTTTGTCAAACTCCCCTCCAGAGTACAATAATGCATGTTTTCTGCCATCTTTGATGAGAGATAAAATAATGTTGTGCAATAAGTTCTTAATGAAATTGGTACTGTTGGATTCAGTACTACTTGGACTACTACCAAAAGTACAATCAAATACTTTTACTGTGTACTATTTGAGTAATCCCCTGTCAAACTCCCCTCCAGAGTACAATAATGCATGTTTTCTGCCATCTTTGATTTGAGATAAAATGATTTTGTGCAATAAGTTCTTAATGAAATTGGTACTGTTGGATTCAGTACTACTTGGACTACTACCAAAAGTACAATCAAGTACTTTTACTGTGTACTATTTGAGTAATCCCCTGTCAAACTCCCCTCCAGAGTACAATAATGCATGTTTTCTGCCATCTTTGATTTGAGATAAAATGATTTCGTGCAATAAGTTCTTAATGAAATTGGTACTGTTGGATTCAGTACTACTTGGACTACTACCAAAAGTACAATCAAGTACTTTTACTGTGTACTTTTTGAGTAATACTCGTTTAAACTCCTGTCCTGAGTACAATAATGCATGTTTTCTGCCATCTTTGATGAGCGATAAAATGATTTTGTGCTATAAGTTCTTAATGTAATTGGTACTGTTGGATTCAGTACTACTTGGACTACTACCAAAAGTACAATCAAGTACTTTTACTGTGTACTTTTTGAGTAATCCCCTGTCAAACTCCCCTCCAGAGTACAATAATGCATGTTTTCTGCCATCTTTGATTTGAGATAAAATAATTTCGTGCAATAAGTTCTTAATGAAATTGGTACTGTTGGATTCAGTACAGTATTATTGTACTCAGGATAGGAGTTTAAACGAGTATTACTCAAAAAGTACACAGTAAAAGTACTTGATTGTACTTGTGCTACTAGTCCAAGTAGTACTGAATCCAACAGTACCAATTTCATTAAGAACTTATTGCACAAAATCATTTTATCTCTCATCAAAGATGGCAGAAAACATGCATTATTGTACTCAGGGGTGGTGTTTGACAAAGGATTACTCAAAATGTACACAGTAAAAGTACTTGATTGTACTTTTGGTAGTAGTCCAGTAGTACAGAATTCAGCATAACCGATTTTATTAAGAACTCATTGCAAAAAATGATTGTATCTCTTATCAAAAAGGGCAGAAAACATGCATTATTGTACTCTGGAGGGGAGTTTGACAGAGTATTACTCAAATAGTACACAGTAAAAGTACTTGATGGTATTTGTGGTAGTAGTCTAACATGTACTGAGTCCAACAGTACCAATTTTATTAAGAACTTATGGCTAAACATCATGTTATCCCTCATCAAATATCATTGATTGATTGATCAAATATAGCATAAGCACTTGTACTACCGTCAGCGCCACTTCTCGGCGATTACCGTAAAGACGCTATTAATCGCGCACTCAAAAAGGAAGCGCTGCTCATTTGACCAAGCAAATGCGAGAGACGGCTGAGTTGACCGCAGTCCTTTTTCGGACCACTTCTTTATTTATTTTGGTGACGATCCGACCTCCATGCTGCTACTCTGGTTCAAACTGCATCCACCAAACAATATGATTTATCGCGACCTCCCCAAAATAACCAAAATCTGACACGGTGTGAGATGTCTGTTTTAGCTGTTCTGTCGTCATTTCCTGCGATCTTCTTCATGCAGTCAGTCAAAATGAATGAATGGGCGTTTGACTATTTATAGGCAAATATGGGCGTGACGTGAAGCCAGCAAAAGCTTCCCACGCCAATCCTACGCAAGGCTTTATACATGAGGTCCCAGGCTAGTCAGTGACACACACCTACCAATATACAGTAAAGGTAATCTACGTTTCAGGAGTTTCTGTGCACGAAAAACTATTCTGCAATGCAACGACTTTCATTCAAGGACTACATGCAGTTACAGTATGTTCAGCCTTCTGTTACAAATGACAAGTTCCACATTATTGTGTCTCTTATTTTGTTTTATTTGTATATGTCTTTATTTTTGTATGTGTATCTGAATGTGCATCCTTGCATGTTGTGAACTATATGTTATCCATTTCCATTTTAATAAAGTGAATGTTTTCTGCTTGTTGTTTGTTGCTGTGGGTGTCTCATTGCCATGTGAGATGTCCATGTCGCATAGTAATGAACAGCAAATGTTGACGTGTACTATCTCCATCTTTGTAAGTGTGGGATTGTAAGTGTGCCATTAGGTAAAGGAAATCTAGTTAGGAAGACTTCAATATAACACTTAATAAGTAATACGTAAGATTTAATTAGGTACAATATGTTTTGCATTTAGCAGTAACAATTGTACTTAGACACGGCACAAATGGTTGACTTTCGCAAAACTCTTGCCTTATTAGGACCAAATGGAAGAAGGTTTAATGTCATCCATATTGAATATGAGAAAACAATGCTTAATTTGTTAAGCAATGTTGCCTTGTTTTCTGGACCATTTGCAAAAGATCATCATGGGTAAACTCTTTGTCACGATATTTGACCCAAGGTAAAAGTGTCCATTTGCCTTGATTACAGCACTAAGTGATTCCATGCTGGCTTTGAACAGAGATGATGCCAGAATCTTTCATGAAAGTATCAGACACGGTAGAGTATTTTACAGTACTAGTTAAAAACCTTTACTTTAATGTTTTTGCTATGACTCAACTTGATATTAAGTGATAGATGACCTTTAAAATGCCCCGTCACATGTATTTTCAGAATGCTACTGTTCCAATTTGTAGACTGTCTGACTCAGACCTGCAGTATTTTGAAGCATGCATCTTGACTATTGATCTCAATGCATGTGCTAAAGTATACCTTCAATACAAATCTAGTCTTAGCACATTTGCTAGAGTTTGTTAGATTACTTAACATGTGTTGAACACATTTCTGAAAAATACATATAACTTTGTACCCCAGCTGGAGGTCCAAACTGGAATATAGAAGGTGAGACAGCATCACAATTCCATGTAGTTGAATAGACGCTGTATGCCTCCATACCACATATCATGGTTCTGAATGATCCGCTTTTCAGGGTGTTTTTGTAAACACACCCAACTCATTCTAGTATGACCCACATCTCAAAAATATCTTTGTCATTTAGCAGATCTACAGCGTTGACATGTTAGAACCCCTCTTAATGGCACCAGATATGTTGTATGTGTAATATACTTAAGTGAGTAAAACATCATTCTGGAATGATCATAGTGCTTCTGTAAGCATATCACACCCATTTTCAGTATTCACTATTCATGCTCATGCACTTTTGCATCACAGTCACCAATATTATGATCATGCGTGATAAGTGTGAATTATTATTGCAGTGTGCATATACGTGTTAAGGCATTGTATCCAACTTTAATAGATATCTGAAGGCCGATGTTACCACTGCTGACTGATTCTACATCACCAACCTCTAATACTGATTAGAAGGGACAAGTGCCTTCTAATATAATACATTTATCCACCATTTATCTGCCATTTCTCCTCTTAATTATTGGTGCATTTCCAGTTCATATATCACTGATAATAAAAAGAAACATCTGCCAGAACTGCACATTCTGTCCTTAGCGACAATGTATTTTGTCATACACCGAAGTGATGATTCACATTTCTAAGGGAAAACATTCTCCACCAACCTGACTTGACTTGGCTTTAGGTTACCTTTGAGCTTTAAAATAATTATGCTAAATACAACCAATACCATGTGTTAAAAATTCCACTTTAATAGTGTTAGATCTGTATAATTAGCTTTTTGGGGGGAGTCACATCACATTTTATTTTCAGTACATTATAAATACATTACACTGCCAGTTCACAGTTATATTTTGATCCTATAAGCTACTGTGAAGGACTTAAAACATTTTATAAAATAATGCAGTGCTAACAATTGTTTGGAATTTGTTAGCACTGCATAAGTAAACAAGGTGTATGTTTATATATTAATTGTCTTATCTTGTTATAACTTGTATTGTCGTTTAGATAATCAAAACAGACGATGGGGCAACTCTAACCCACATTGTTTTGTCTGAAATGATTAAATACAATAGATCATTTCCAAGGCTTTCTTTCAACAACAATATTTCATTTACAGCCGTTATTAAAATATGGACAAAAAAGAGCCATCACGCTGAGACGGGATGCACTGCATGGTATCAAACGCATGAAAAACCTTTTGAAACATATTCATCCTTCATTAAGTGCTTGTAGTGATCATTGGATCCCACAGACAGTATGGATAGGCTGGAATTGAGTTTATACTTCTTTGTTTTCACCTATCCAGTCAGGACGGATCAGAGATCTTCCTGCATTTCTGCAAGTAGGGATGAATGTGTGACAAACCTAATGAATACTGGAGACTGTTTCTAAAGCTTGATCGCAAAAATTATATCTGCCCAAGTAGACATTACCATGTAGAAATGTGTCAAGCTAATGAGCATATAGTGTGTGTAGGCTGGTAACAACTATATTTTCCTATCTAGCCTACCACCTAAGGAGAGAGGACACAGATTGGTTTGATAAGCCAGATGAGGGGCATCCGCAGGCCAGGAGACAGGTGAGATCTAAGCCAACACAATTTAACCTCAAAATACTGTATGCCGTTTCCTTCCCAGATTGTTCAGTGTAAAATGTTTTCTAAAATGAAAATCTGTTTTCTTCATGTTGTAAATATAAATTAAAATCCATCTCAGATGAAACTGGTACCATACGCCTTCCCTAACAATCACATCAAGCTGAAGAGAGACCCAAAGGACACCAGTGTGTCAGGTACAAGGCAGACATAAAACACACAGACATGCCATAGTCACACTTCACTTTTTATAGTTACCAGCTACTGTAATTAAGATTTGCATGTTTATTTTTCCCTCAGGCAACGGTCTTGGTATCCGGGTGGTAGGTGGGAAGGAGATTCCAGGGAGCCGAGGACAGATTGGAGCCTACATCGCCAAGGTTATCCCTGGTGGTGTGGCAGAACAAACAGGACAAGTTGTAGAGGGTAAGAGAATAATGAATAAAAGGAGGGGGTATGAACTAAGTGTTTATCTGCCCCATCTGGCCCCTTAGTAACTAGTAATGTGTATCCTTTTTCAAGAGAACATGTTCAATTGACACAATAAATTCATGACTTTGCAGCAGATGGAAAGAAAATTCATTTCTGAGGCCTGAGAGATTAATGTTGTAAAAGCAAATATTTAAACTGTTGTTAATTATAGGGCAGTGTAAAAAGCCTTGAGTAAAAATCCCTTCCTAAATCATTGAATTCCAGATGGGGATTTGAGCTGCTGCTGCAGTGTTGTGAAAAACGTAAAAAGCCTATCAAATCACCGTCCACAGCACAGGCCTGGGCTGTGTTAGTCATTAGGCTATATTTAGCATTGTTATGGACACACAAATGCACAGGCACGCATGCAAGCACGCACACACATACACAACATGTGTGAATGCTCAGAAGTCTTTACTCAATGTGTACACAAGTCTATTAGAATGTTCTAATGATCAACCTATGGTGGTCTGTGTATTGCTGGACAGAGAGGAGCCTGAATATCATTGTCAATTTACACAGCTTGATTATATTTTTAGGGCCAAATTGGTTCTTGTTTCCCTCTTTAAAAATGGAACTCCTCTGTAGGGACTGTGATGGCTTTGCTATTACACAGGGGAGGGGGAGAAGGACAGATCAACTGTGTATTTCTTCTTGGTCTATTTGTCCATTTTGGATTGGAAATAATAACACTGAACATGTTAAACTGGATTATTTTTTCATGCTAATAATAGCTGTGATATATAAAAAGGAACAGTGGTCAGGCGGCCAAGCTTCACTTTGCATACTCAGAACTGCAACTATGCAAATGTGATGTTTATTTTTGTCTTACAGAATGGCAGAAGAACATGCCTTCAGGTGCAAAGAGAAATACAGTGGGGGAGGATATAGCGAATTATAGAGAGAGAGCAGAGGGAATTATCTTTATGAGCAGTGGCTCATGTAGAAGGATAGGGAGTTATAATACAAACATTTAATATAACAGCAGCTTATGAGATGCTTTGAAAGCAGAAGTAAAATCGTAAGACCGGATTCCAGTTGTTTAAGTGAGGCCTCATACAGCTCAGACCTAGGTTGGAAGTTTGAGATTGCAGTGCACTGATGTTTGTAATTATACCATTAAGATACACATTTGAGTAATATTAGTAACTTATTCAGTCTCATTTCTTCTACATCTGACATGTCATTCATTGTTTGAGTAAAAACTGTAATAGTCACTGGGCCCAGAAATACTTTTCCCCAATATATAGGCTATATATCAGGGTTTCCGCTAGGATTTTTTCTCGCCGGTCAAATGTCCGGGCAGAATTTATTTTACCGGACTAATTTGAAACTTACCGGTCATATTTCAATAATAATAATAATAGTTGTGTAGCAGAGTTTCCGTTAGCAGGTAATTACCGGACTATGAGCAGATATGCTTCAGTTTAAAACTCAGTTCACGGGGCTCATTTGTATATTGCTTCAGTTTATAATCGTAACAGATCGAAAAATGCTGATTCATTTTTCAATAAATGATTCCACAAACAACAAACAACATAATTATTACATTCAAACAAACTACTTGTAGTAGATAACGTACATTATTCAGAAGTTTACATCAACTTTGAATAATAACACGGGAGAAACGGATCCTCTCTTTCCCTCCCTCTCTCTCCTGACAGCACGTCAGTTTCTCATGCAGCTCCTGCAGCCCGCTAAACAGAGGGCGGGGCTTCAGGTGATTATGCAGAGCTGCGTGTCTCGGTCAGACTCAGCAGCTGATCTGATCTCTCTCTCGCTCCGGTTACACTTCACTCGCGTTTATGTCCATATCGATCAGATCCAGCTCTCCTGATCGGCCTTTATAGAGAGCACCGATCAAACTATTAAGAGTGAATATCGGCCGATAATGACCGGCGGCCGATCGATCGGAGCCTCCCTAATTATTACCAGACATTTTGACCGTCAGGTTTTGAATTTACCGGTTTTTTATAAATTTTACCAGCTAAAAACCGGTAATTACCGGCTAACGGAAACCCTGATATATATATATATATATATATATATAGTACTTTTCCCAGTATCTATCCGGAACTAGAACTTAGTTCATGAGAACCTTTTTACCCCCTTTTCAGTCCCTGCTAGAGAGCAGGTACTTTCATGGGAGAAAAAGGTTCCCATTAGCCGCTTTCACACCAAGTACTTAGCCGTACTTAGTGCCGGCACCTAGTACCCAAAGATTACGCAAATGAAGCCGCTGACGTCACTTCTTCTTCTTCTGCTTTGGGTTTACTGGCAGGCCGCAAACCACTTCACGGCGTATACTGCCACCCGAAGTCCCCGGCCGGAAGTCCCCGGAGTTGGGGACTGGCTTCAGTAGAAGCTGCTGGGACGGTCTCGTTCTTTCCTATGAGAGCTGCTCATAGAGTGCCAGTGACGTGTCCTAAAACCCGGAAGTAAACTTCTTCCGGTTCCTTCGACAACAACCAATGCAATTTCTCCATCTATCGAATCATAAATCTTAATCAATAGATTTATGATTAGAAAATTATAAAAGTAGGGTAGACATGTGGATATTATCCGGCTGAACAAAACGTGATCCGTCTCTTCAATTTGTGTCAACCACAGACCTTATTTCGAGCTATTTTCCAAAATCCTATGGAGAAATTGCATTGGTTTTTGTCGAAGGAACTGGAAGTAGTAAAATGTTAACTTACTTCCGGGTTTTAGGGCGCGTCACTGAGGCACTCTATGGAGAGAGAAAATAAATCTAGATTCTGCTTTTAGTGCATTTTACAACTTTAAGGACCTAATGATTATAATAAGGGCTATAAAATAGTTCATACTGGATAGTTTATTTAGTTTGAAAGAAATGATCTGCTGATTTACAGACATCTCTTTCCCAATGTTAGTCAATGGGAAAAATACTTTCTGGACCCAGGGACGCCACGGACTGATACGGAAATTGTAGTACCGCCGCTTGAACACAATGAATATTTTCCTCAGAGTCCGGCGCACTTCCCACTCTTGGCCGAGAGTGGGAGCTCGGGGGGCGGGGCTTAAGGGGCAACTCAACTGCGCACATACGGGTACTTCTGCTCTGACAGCCAGGCATGATGGGGTAATGACGTTTCGTTCTCTCAAGAGTTGGGCCATTTTGCCTTCATGCTCCAATGAGCAGCTCTAAAAGGAAAGAACGAGACCCCACCTCCGACGCTGTATCCAGTTCTTATAGAGAGCTGAAGTCCCTCCCTTTCCGGTGGAACTCCATGGGACCTTATTTCGGAAAGTCAATGGCGAGAGAAAATGTATCTTTCGATCCCGTTTGAATTGTGCCATGAATTACACATATGATGTTTGTCAATTTAAAAGATAATTTTGCAAGTAAAAAAAAAAAGAAATTGCCGTAAAACTGTGAAGTAACACTTTTTTGTGTGAAACCGCTCAATGAACTATATCTCTCATCGCACAACACACGTCACCAACACCAAGATGGCCGTCCCTACTGTCTTGCCAAAAAAAGGGATTGACTCACCCTAACTATTACCACAATGAAACAAGTCAAGAAGAATGTCATGCAAAGCTGGCTGCCTGGCTGCCTGCCTTCGATTCTCCTTGAACGGCGTGATCTTTTTAATGTTCAATGTTAACCATTTGTGCAGATAGCATGAAGCAGAAAAGATCGCTGATGCTAATGTAGCGTTAGCGTTATCATGTCTGCCCCCGGGGGCGGGGGCATCCGGGCTTAAACGGTGTATTATAGAATGATCACACCGGTGTGACAGTACACTTCAAAGGGTTCACGAAATATGACTATAATCTTACTGTTTAACATTTTGGGTTACTTAATGTTACTTCATGTTAAGGCTAATAAAAATGACAAGGCTAAGCCGGCTGTAATGCTAACTAACGTGCTTGCTACTAGCTAGGTATAGCTAACTCCTGGTCCTTTCATCAGACGTGAAGCGAAACAACGAGCAAGACCCATTGCTGGTATGATTACAACCTGGTACAAAGCACACAGGCATCTTGTTAAAGTTATCTTATCTTAGCTATCTCTTATATTTAGAGGAGGAAAAACAATTATGACATCAGTTATGACATCACTTACTGGGATTTGTAGTCTTTCTAGTTGTGTATTTTTATCTTATATTTCAACAGTTTTACGACAAACTGTGACTTATTTTTAAATGGAAATTATTTTTTATGATTGACACATTGATAGCCTATGTGTAATTCATGGCACAATTCAAACGGGATCGAAAGATAATTTCTGTCTCGCCATTGACGACTTCAATACATACTTGTTCCGAAATAAGTTCCCATGGAGGTGCACTGGAAAGGGAGGGACTTCGGCTCTCTATTATACATCGATGGCTTACATACACACACTCAGTATCACTCCGCGCCACATCAGTAACATCCTGATAGTATATGTGCGCGGCACTATATACTACAAAAACAATTATGATAGTGTGCATAAGTTGACCGTTTCTGTCACAATATTAATTAAGTTTCCCACTGGATATAGCACACAACATCAAAGCATCACTCCTGTTGTGTGAAGCCAAAGCGTAATTACCGAGTCCGCAGTTTAGTAATCGGGCCGACTGCGCATGTTTCGTTCCACACTAGAGATGGCAAATCCGGATCATTTTATGGACTCGGAGTCTTCTGAGTCAATCATTGAAGAGATCCGGATCATACGAGTCATTTGAGTCATTTGAGTCATATGAGTCAGCATGACCAAGACCGTAGAAATCCTACCGGTGAAACCGAAAAGTTGTTGCATTTAACCAGCATATTAAACTAACGTTACATTAACCTCCGCTACACAGTGTCTTTTGCTTTAATAAAACATGTGTGTGTGTGTGTGTGCATTTTAAAAAATAAGTGTTTTGCATTATATGTATATAGTTATTTTAATATGTTCCTGTACTTAAGCTAATTTTGCACAATTGTGTTTTCATTTAATAATAATAATAATAATAATAATAATAATAATAATAATAATAATAGTATAATTACATTTTATATATTCTAACTGTTTTGCAATTTTCTATCATTTGTTTATTTTTGTGTGCCATGTTCAAAATAAACGAGTTTCCAAGTAAGATCCTTATTGGAAATGCAGATATTATTACAGGAGACTGTTGCACAACATGACCATTGTGTTAGAAGTCTACACTGAAACTTAATTTAGAGCCGGAAAAATCGCGGGATCCGTGAATCCAGGTCAATGATCGAGAGAGACCAGTAGCCTACGAGGACTCAGAGCCGTAACATATAGCAGGCAGCAGATCCAGAGATCCAGCAGACTCGTCCCCATGCACGAATCTACAGCAGACTCAGCCCCTCCTCCGGCTCGCACGGCTCCCGCGAGTCCCACGGCTCCCGCGAGTCCCACGGCTCCCTCGACGAGTCGCAGCAGACTCAGAGATTTGCGGACTCACGGCTCACTCACGGCTCACTCACGGCTCACGGCTCACTCACGGCTCACTCACGGCTCCCGCGAGTCCAACGACTCACGGCTCACTCACGGCTCACGGGACTCTCGCGGGAGCCGGAGGAGGGGCTGAATTTGCTGTTGATTCGTGCATGGCGACGAGTCTGCTGGATCTCTGGATACAACAACGTTGTAATGTGATTGTACACGTTATAAAGAGAGTAAAGAGTGACGCAATTTATAGTTTTAATTGTTACGTCACATCAGGTGTAGGACTCAAAGGACTCGGGTTAATCGAGAGGGAGACTCGTCACGACCGGCTCATTACTAGGATCCGGGTTAATGATCCGGATGAATCATGACTCGCCCATCTCTATTCCACACTCCAGTCCTGTTGGTGGCGTGTGCACCTTTATCTGGTTTACCAAGAAGCAACAGTCAATGAAAACAAACTGTTCGGTTTAATTGAAGAGAAGCTGTGGAAGGAGATTCGCCGTTACAGCGTTGAATATTATTTCTCTTTAAAGAAAACGTTGAGCGTAAATCAGTAATGGAAGGCTATGCGGACACTGTCGCAGTAAGATACATGGAGCAGCTTGCACTTCAAAGTGTAGCGGCTCCTCATTAACTGAGGGCCACCCAAGCAACCAGGCACGCACACACACACACACACACACACACACACACACACACACACACACACACACACACACACACACACACACACACACACACACACACACACAGGCTTAACATTTCCGTTCTTACGTAGACTAATAGTTGTAACAAACCTCTATATTTACCCTTTTTACTTCCCCGTTTTAGTAGTGCAACCATGGACGCACTATTTGTTGTATGTTTACACATTTACACTATCATTATATTGATTTACGTTGTAAAGTGTGCGTCAGATTGGCCACCTCCAAGTTAGGCCAAACAGGGAAATCATTAACCAGTGTGTTCTCGCGTAATTTCAAGACCACGTGAGATACACAACAGTTTTTTTTTTTTAATGTTTTTATAATGATAAATAATGATGCAAGTAACCACAAATAACCTGTTATGTCTGAACTGAAGGACAAATTATTTTGGAAATATAGATTATTCTTGTTTTATATCAAAAAGGATTTCGAAGCTTTATACTTAAGAAACTATATTACCTCTATGTAAAGGCAAAGCACTTTCCATAGCATCACGCTTCGTTTCATGCAGAGGGAGGGATGAAATGAATCGACAACATATTGTGTGGGAATTGATAACACACTTTTGACTCTGAATCTGCTTGCTTGCTTTCATCACACCACAGGAATGCAGGTGTTGGAGTGGAACGGAATCCTTCTGATGGGAAAGACTTATGAAGAAGTGCAGTGCATCGTGGGCCAGCCATGCGCCGAGGCGGAGATCTGTGTTAGACTGTGAGTTACATCTGTCATCCTTTACTCCTCTATCCCTCTGAAACTCCAATATGTTTAGCTGCAATATGGTAACTTCACAACCTTCTCTCCACCTTCCTTTTCCTCCTCTTTATTCCACATCCCTTCATCTCACAAGTATCACCCTCTGACTGATAACTGCTATAATACACTGGTTTATGTTCCATTATAAATGTCCTTTATGGATCCAAACAGCGACCTTGATATGCTGTCTGACCCTGAGCACCCACAAGCCCTGGAGCACCATGTCCAGCTTAAGGCTGGTATGTACAAGGATTTGTTGATGTGTCTGCATGCATGCATATATCTGTGTGCCTATTTCACATAATTTCAAGGTGAATTACTGTGTTCATTTGTTTCAGTAGGTGGGCAGCGTTCCCCTGGTGTGGATCCTAATCAATTGGCAGCAGAACTGCAGAAGGTGTCCCAGCAACTGGCTCCTGGTTTGGCTGGAACAGGGCTCGGGTCTGGGGGTTTGGGGGTCCTCTCTGTGCTGGATCGTTCTGCCCTCCTCCACTCGGGTACTGGCTCAGCTGCCTCCAGTGGTGTGCCAAGCCCTGGCCAGCCTGCATCCCCAGCCATAAACAAGAAACAACGACACAAGGTTGTGGATAAGACTTGCATATTTCACTGCCACATAGCAGGCACACTTTTCAGTTGTAAATAGTTGAACTGGATAAATTGTGTAAAACAACAATGTATTCTAAATGAATAATAGTATGGATGGTTATAAGCAGCACTCTTTTTGATCTCTCATGCACCTGTGACTGTGTTCAACAGGACAATTATAATGGAACAAAATATAGTGTGTTACATTACATGACCTAGGGTGGTCTGCATGGAATTGGAAATATATGCATGTAGGCTTTGTTATACTGTAGGCAAATGTGTACATGTATTTTCATTGAAAGGCATGTCAAACTGATAAAAAAAATAGGAAGCATTATGGAATGATAAATGGAGATGAATGTCAAGCAGAAATATACTTGTACTTTATTATCTAAACTGTAAAATACAGTTCACTAATGATTATGTAAAAATGAAATAATTAATTAACCTTCTCAAAATTCACTTGAGGACCTTTTAAGTAAATTGCACTCCTCAGATAGTCATATCTCTCCTGAGGCTCATAGATCCGGTGAGAAATCTTTACTCAGCATCTTTTCTACAAGGACAATCCATTCATCCGTAAGATTACAATATAGAGAGGTCAAGTTAGGTCAAAGCACCTTTTAACAAAACCTAATCCCAGGGGAATGGCTTGCTTGAACTTTTCTTTGTGGGTCAAGTCATGAAAGAATCATTTTTCAACCATTGTATGCTCTCCCCTATTTCTGTAGCCGATAACAGAGGTAATGAGGATACCTCATCCCATCACTGGAGAAATTCAGGTATTAAAACACAAAAAGTACTAGATACTTTTCATCCATAGTTAAATCTGCCTCACACAGCTTCCCCTCCACTCTTTTCCCCTCAGCTCCAGATCAACTATGACAAGAACCTGGGAAACTTGATCGTGCATGTTCTGCAGGCCAGAAACCTGGCCCAGAGGGACAACGACGGCTACTCTGACCCGTTTGTCAAGGTCTACCTCTTACCTGGGAGAGGGTGAGTTCTGACTGTGTTTCACTGTTCATGACTGTCTGGTCTGTGTCTGCCTTTCTGCTTCTGTGTCTGTCTTGTTTACTCTCCCCCTATTTCTTTCTGACCTTATATTGTGTCTTGTACGAAATTGACTAACTACCTGAGCTTGTTTGAGAGAATGAGACTGGACATGATGATATGAGGCATTCAGTTGTAGTTTAATTTGATTCCATTTGATTCAATCTCTTTCGATTTGTGGATGGGTGTGTTATACCTCATAGGAAGTTGTGAGAGGAGATAATTTGCCATACTGAAACATTATAATATGTTCAATTATCTGGTCATAGACAGCATTATGTGTATGCTTTCATACTCTAAGCTAGACTTTTGTATTTTCCATTAGTTGTATGTCCTGCTTTTACTTCTCTCGCCTGATCCACCCAATAGCTTCGTACAAAGAACCCGTGAATAGCAAGAGAAAGGATCGATATAGCCTTATCTGCTCTGTAACCGTATCTGCTCTTAGATAAAAAAAAACATTAGAGCTGTTTATGAGATTATAAGACCCCTCTATTGCACACTTAGAATGAAAGCTGTACAGGAGAGCCTTTTTGTTCCCCTGCTGTTTCATTTGAAGAGTATTTTGAAATGTATTTGTGGGTAGAGTGCACGGCCACGGTACATCGAGCAACAGTTCAGAATAGTGAATTAGTCATCCACCCATGAGCCAGTTGGAATCATTGTGAGATGATTTGGTCTTGCGTCACATACATTGCTTGGGCACAAAAACAGTGCACCTGCAGAGAATATTGATTGCCTCAGCTCTCTATCCTTTACTGCCTTTTATTTAAGCTCTCTGGGCTTCTCTGACTGTTTTTTGTGTTTTTGCTTTCTTGTTTGTGATATCTGCCCTCCTCTTCCTCTTCTGGACTCCCTCAGCCAAGTCATGGTTGTCCAGAATGCAAGGTAGCGTGGTGCTGATCTTTGCTTTTCGTTGGTGTTTTGTTTTTTCTTTCTGTAAATTATGTCTCCAAAGTGCTTCTCCATCCTTTTGTTGTGGCCTTTGTTGTTCGTCTAATTATCTGCTCAATTTCATGTCGTTTAAGAAAACTCCTGTCATTGCTTTTTCTCTCCATGCCTCTCACTTTTAACACTTCTCAGCTTCTATCTCTGAAGTGCTTTGTGATTTTGTAAAGTCATCCAAGACAATTTGAACATTGTCATTTGAAATTGTTTCTGATGTCTCCAGAGCAGGAGATTTTACAAGCATCTATTCAGCCCACAGTTTTTGAGCATATCATAGTGTAGTAAATGTTTGCCATGGGGTCAGGCAGGGAAGAGAAATTTCAATTTATTACTGACAACCAATCATTCTGAATATCATGACTTATCAGTGCTGATAACAAGAGAAGGACCAAGTATGCCCAGAAGACCATGAACCCAGAATGGAACCAGACTGTCATCTACAAGAACATTCATTTGGAACAGGTACTGTGCAGAATAACATTATCAAACACTTTACACACAAACTCTCCCTTTGTCATGTTTGTGCAGTTTGTGCTTCGGGCCACTTGAGGTGACGTTGATGTCTCATTACACTCTTCTTAGGATTCTGTCCCTATGCCTTGTCCGCAGGGCTGTCCTCCATATCCCTGTGCAACCTCTTATCAGCTCTCCAAAGACTCAACTTAACATGCATCATTTCTACTCTATCGCTGCATCAACACCGACAGCCTAACTGCATATCAATTCAACAAAAATAATTATAGAAACATTGTAATTGTGCCTGTGTGCTTTTCTGTCACACTGTGTTAGTTAGTGTGCCTATGGGTGCTTGTGTTTTCTTCATTGATGTCTGTGTTTGCTTGTGTACACACAGACTGTAATTACAACAGTGAGGAAGTGCAGATGCAGTAGCTTTAGTGGTCAGATAGAGGCCTTCATTGGACTCTCTGGGGCTTCCTTCTGTTAATCACATCTCTGATGGCTGGAGCCTGCCACTCTTAAAACTGCTGAGGCATCACTCATTCAATCATTCACCCCTGATATATGTTGCAATCTCCCCTTACACATACCAATATACACATTCACAAGTTTATGTACATGTATTGTAACAAACCAAATTTAATAAGTAAGTCCTTATCTTCCGAGCATATTAAAGTCAATAACCATTCTAGGTTTGTTTTCTTTCACACTTTCTCCACTCACACATACTCAAACGCAGGCCTACACACACAGTTATCTCCCTCACACATACATATGCACAAACCATCGTCATAATCTGTTTCCCTTTCTCCTTCACTTTTTCTATCCAGTTAAAGAAAAAGACGCTGGAGGTGACTGTGTGGGACTATGACAGATCCTCTTCCAATGACTTCCTGGGAGAAGTGAGTGCTTTTGGAATCTCAACAAAAAACTCAAAATGTCCAATGCTTAACTCACACGTAGTAAACAGCGGCATTCTTTTTTCGATGACAAAAGCTTTTCTTGCAACATTATAATACGAGTCTTATCTCCCTCGCACAAATTCTGTAGTCAATCTTTGCTACATGCCTTTACCTTTTTTTTGCAATAAGTGCTATTCGTCTCGTGCTAAATTCTGTATGCATTACAATTCTGTAGCAAAATAGTTTGGATAGGCTTTTATGTTATCTACCATCCAAATTCTACTCCCTTTTCCCTTGGGACCCTTTGGCTGCATCTCAGGTCGATGAAATGGAATCCTTGAGTCCCTCACTTGCATCGTTTCCCTGCATGTAGTCCCTTCCACCAGGGAAGCATGGAGAGATGCAAGGAAACCACGAGAAGCAGGGAAATGAGTTTTAAGAGCAATGGGACGTCCTTTCTTCCGGAGCGTCACGTGAAGCGGTGTCCGTTTGTGATGGCGCCGCACAGCTGATGTCTAACAGCAGCTCTGTCCCTGTTGTTTTCACAAACACCCTTGCCTCTGTTAGCACACATTTACTGACATAAACATTTGTATCATCTGTTGTAGACCCAAATAAATAAAATAAAATAAGAACTCATTCTCAAAAAAGATAAACGCCATTCATAAAATGTATAAACGAAAAAAGCAATCATGAAAATGTTTCCAATAAATGAATAAAATAATTTTTGACCACTTTGTTGTTCAGATATATCACATATTTGTAACTAAATGATACATTAATTGAAACAAAACACGGTATAAACTGAGGAGTGACTCTCGTGAGTTTCATGTATTTTCTTCACTCCGCTGGGAAACTGCTCTCATGTCAAGAAGCATCAGATCAGTGCATGTACTGCATCGTCCAATCAGTGAGCGATACACATTAAGGGGGCGGGGCGAGTATCTGAGGATTTCATCGGAGGATGGTCTGGTGGTTCCTCCATTATCGCTCCTTGCTCCTCGGTCCCACCGACGAGCGAGGAAATGAAAATAATCGACCTGAGATGCAGCCTTTATACCTGTTGTACCTGAGTGATGGGCTTTGTTTTTTGAGTTTTTAATGGTTTTGTTTCTTCCTAACGATGCGTGTTTGTATGTTAATTGTGTCTTAGGTGTTGATTGACTTGTCGAACACTACCCAGCTAGACAACACTCCTCGCTGGCTGTTTCTGAACGAGCAGAGTGAGAGCATTGAGCACAGCAAAGCCCACCATGCTGCTCAAGGCCCACCAGGGTCTGGGTCAGGTCAGGGTTATGGTCAGGGACACAGCCTAGGCCATATGTCAGGCCCTGGGATGGGGCTTGGTATGGGACAGGGACCAGACGGGTGTCAAGATTCACCAAAGAACTCTGTCATCAAGAGCAGAAGTCATGGAATCTTCCCTGACCCAGCAAAAGGTAAAAAAAGTCTCCATTAATAACTTATTTGTTAGCGTCGGAACGACTTATACTGTATCCACCCTCAATTTCCATAATTTCTGTGAATCGCCACAATGACACAGATTTTCTTTGGCAGGCGTTTGGGTCAAAAACTGTGATTCTCGATCTTGTCTGTTAATTATTTCTCATAAAGAAAGAGGCTGTTACCATAGAAACATAAATGAGAATAATTTCCTGACTGCAATAATTACACTCTATGCGCTCGTCAACTGCTACATGGCCGCTGCTGTGGAGCAGAACAAAATAATAATGTTAACTGTGAATGTGAATTCATCTTTCTAGTTAAAATAGCAGTCATAACCCACCATCTCATCTTCCTGCAGACATGCAGATGTTGCCTTTGGAAAAGTCACACAGCAGCCCAGGCAGCTCCAAGTCTTCCTCTGACGGCCAACTGCGCTCCCATGGCCCCTCCCGAAGCCAAAGCAAGAGCAGCGTCACTCAGGCCCACCTTGAGGATGCTGGGATAGCCATTGCTGCTGCCGAGGCGGCTGTGCAACAGTCCCGCCTGCAACCAAGTAAATCCCACCCCTACCCATGATACACTTCCTGTGACATGCTTCCTTTTTCCTGTGCATGCAAGCTACTGTATGTTGATCGTTTGAAAAAACCTGAACCGCTGTGTGATTACCTCCTTAACATTCTACCTTTGCCTTTTTTGTGAGCACAAAAATATTTGTTTTTAAACAAACATCTCTTAAGTTAAATGTTCTACTCCTCCTAGTTAAATCAATCCTTCTTTCACTAAACAAAACCCAAGTTATTAAACAAAATAAGTGAGCTATATCAAATACTCAACTTGCTGCATAATGTCTTTAAATCTTCATTTCAATATGTATACATCTGGTACATACAGTGCACTAGATAAAATATAGTGTTTGACATTGCCCATCTGTTAAACATTTTGCTACCTACTTTGGTATCTTAAGTAGGACATTAAGCTGATATGTTGTTATACACAGAAGTATAGTTCAACCTTACCACAAAACTAAAGAAACATTTATATTTAATTAGCTACAAATAAGAGCCCCCGAACCCCTGTTTCTACATTAATTCTGCATGTGCCAGTCCCAAACATATTCTACATGATCTACATGCAGATCTCTAACCCAAATCAAGAAACCAAACCTCTTGGTCCGTATTAACATAATTTTAACAATATCGATTCATGTTTATGCATCATTTTAGTGTGGTGTCCTCAAAATAAAGTACTATGCTGTCATCCCTTCCTTAGATATGTTTTCCCACTGTTGGAACTATTTAAGCATGCAGTTGCAGCTTCCCTGGCTACTATTCCCTGGCCACTGAGGACTTTGTGATGCTGCAGTCGCTCTGTGTGTGTGTGCATGTGTGTGCCATATGAATGAACCCTCAGATTAGTCACAGAAAATGCACAAAGACACACACAGGTTTGGCTCCCCTCCCTACCCAATCCTCTCCCAAAGTTGCCTCCTAAAACAAAGTGGAAACAAATCTGAGACTGAACCAGTCAAACCAGGAAACACAGTCAACAGGACGCGCTCTCACCGGCCAATGACAGTAAAGCGGTCAGCTAACCATGAGAGGAGCAGGTGGGGAAGGTGAGGCAATATAGGAAAAATGTACTGCTAAATATGACTAATCCTAATTTATCAACCATAACACTAAAAACAACAATGAATTATTGATAATAAACTAAATCAAGACATATAACCAAATATGTAAAATCATTTAATTTATAAAAATATTTCTCATTTAATTATTTTCATTCATTAAAGTCTGTTAAAGTTTGAGTGTGCATGTGTGTTTTAGTATGTTGTTGTTGCGTTGTTTTTGTGATAATTATGTTTTTATGTCTAGAGATAAACCTACTCCCCAGCTATTTGTGCCACAGATCGGACTTCTATTAGTCATTTTTTTTTTTTAAAGGATAACCTAGGCAGAAAAATGTTGTGTACAGTAAATCCATCCTAAGCTAGACAGAAACACTTCACATATTCTCTGAACTAATCACACTACTGTATGAGCATAACTCAGCAGCAGTCAGGACCCAAGAATAAAAAGGAAATATATCAGAGGACATCCAAATGATCACACCCTATTCATTTTCATTTGTGAAATAAACGTAGTATCCTTAATTGAAGTCTACTGTGGGCTTGATGAGTTAACCAAGGTCCTTTACAAAGCACTGCTAAATGCAAGGACAAGCTGTCATCTACACTTATCTGCCTTCCCCTGATATGCTGTCATGTGATGCTCAGTCAAAGTTATGTGTGACAGACAGTGGCACTGTCAGTGAGAGATAGCTGGGGGTGTAAAGCATTTCTGTTGCATGAGTCAGTAAAGATGTGCCATTTTGGCACAGATAAACTACAGATAGATAGATAGATAGATAGACACACACACACACACACACACACACACACACACACACACACACACACACACACACACACACACACACACACACACACACACACACACACACACATACACATACACATACACACACATAAATACATACATAATTTCATCACTACCATCACACTTTCTCTTGCCATCCTAAGGACCAGGACACCGACTGGGTGATGTCTCAGGGTCAGTGGTGCTGTCGGCCCCGAGTCTTGTTGGAGACGCATATGGAGGTCTGGATGGGGAAGATGGGGAGGACACTGGAGTGGACAGTGCCATTTTTCAAGTCCCACGCATGTAAGACTATTTATAGCTCATTCGAACCACATCCAGTAAGGCTTGAGGCTGACATTAATTCATCATTCATAATGTCTTATGATGCTCATATGTTTTGTTTCTCACAGCGGAAAGACTATTCCTAACGGCACAGACAAACACCAACTAGGGACCCCGGAAAATGAAGGCAAGTTCCAGAAATGGCCTCTGTTAACAGATGAAACTTGGTTGTAGGTCTCCATCTGCTGGGTACTTCATATAACAGCATTATTTATTTATTTGTTCATTTACATAGACAGTCTTTTAACAACTTTTAAACCGTGTTTTCCTAATGACTATTTAAATGTGTAGTCAAATGCTCAGTTAAGTGCTTATTGTCAAGAGGCAATATTTACACAGCCTAATGACTTGGCTGGCGTGGTGAAAGAGAATTGGATGTCACACTATCCTACGCACTGTCATAACTATATCCACGTTTCATGTAGCTCAGGTGTCACGGTGCCTCCCTTTCTTCTCTAGTTACAATTTGTAACAAAGAGCCCAAGGACATTTTAGGCTGTAGCGTGGCAGTTGTTGGACAGATGAGGGTCATGAGGTCATTTCCATGGTGCCTGATGACTCATTTAACACAGTTAAACGAGCCTTTCTTTGTAAAATGCTTACATTTAATATAAATAGAGACGCATGACAGTTGATAAGTCCAGCTAAAATGTGGTTATGCTCCGAGTACATTATGCTTTGAGCACAGGTTTAACAATGCATTATTGTTAAATCATTTAAATATATCACTGTCCTGTGCAACCATGGGAATGTGCCTTTGGGAACAAACAATTCAGCCAGCAATATCCAAATGTAGAAATTTCCAAAAACTGATCACCCAATACCTCTTTTCATTTCTTGTTTCAGCCGGTAAAACACAAGTAATAGGCGAGATCAAGGTGGCTCTCAAGAAGGAGGTAAAGACAGAAGGGGACCAACTGGTTTTGGAGATCCTTCAATGCAGAAACATCACTTACAAGTTCAAAAGCCCCGACCACCTACCAGGTCTGGAAGTAGTCTGTTTTTTTGCACATGCATTAATGGCAGTATCTATGTGTTTTTAGAACTCTAAATAGTTTGCAGCATCACTAATCGTTATTCTTGATTTATCTTTATTTGCCCTTAGACCTGTATGTGAAGCTATATGTGGTAAATGTAGCCACTCAGAAAAGGATCATCAAGAAGAAGACCAGAGTTTGTCGACATGACAGAGAGCCCTCCTTCAATGAGACCTTCAGGTTCCCCCTAAACACAACTGGACACTCCATACAGGTACAAGAAAACACACAAGGACACCCTTTGTCCACCTGTCAAGCATGATATGTCATGCTTCCAATTGATCATTATACATGATTTTCCGCATATCTGGTTGGTCTAATAATCATAGAAAATGAAAAGCTTTGCAGTCATTTGGTGTATTCATCAGGTTAGTTTACATCCAGCATCTCTACAATGGTATTGCAGTTATTAAAACTGGAGGCTTGTTACTTCTGACAAAACAAGTCATAAACCTCACAATGGTAAATACACTGGTCTGCTGCCTCATGTACCAGCTGTACATATAGAACCTCCTCGTGGTGGGATGCAGGAAATGAGCAGGTACAAATTGCTGGTAAATTCTATAAAAAGTCAATTCAACACAGACAATTGCAGTTCAATAAATACTGGCAAATATAAAAGAAAAACATGCTCACTGACTCTTTTTTGAACTAATGCAATAGAAGCATAGATGTAATATGTAAGAAATATGAATGCATTTTCTGATAGTGTTGTTTGTTATACAGGACAATCTTAATGTGTATATATTTCATCTTGATTTGAAGGCTTACCTAATCAATAGATGACACTTTGTCGGTTGTAACCTCTTCACCTAATGGTGCTTACATTATTCATGCTGAATAACGTGCTTTTAGCCGTGCACGTTTCAAGATGGAATGGGTTCTTGAGCTGACAAAGCATAAACACTATCAATCAGATAACTACAGAGTAAGTCATGACATATGTGTTTCTCTCCGATGTATTTTCAGCTTTTCTTGGTGTCCAATGGAGGCAAGTTCATGAAGAAGACCCTGATAGGAGAAGCCTACATCTGGCTGGACAAGGTGGACATGAGAAAGAGAGTGGTCAGCTGGCACAAGTTGTTTGTTAGCTCCAATCAGACCAACCCCTGAACAGCACAACAACAAGCTGGAGAAAAGGTGAAGGCAGCATTCAGAGATCCATTTCTGACAACAAGACAAGAGAAAAATATTTCAAAAGAGGAACTAAACAAATATATTTAAGTTCACGAGTGTTAAGGAGGAAATTATCTGCTAATACCATTACAATTGTATCTTTCCAACACTGCCAGCACACATGTCCACCTCCTCCCATATAGATTCTGTGCTGACTGTGATTGTAGGATGCAAACATGCAAATACCACAGCAAGCTCTGAAACACACACAGCAGCACTACGGCTGTGTGAGCAGTGATGTCCATTACCATGGTTCCAATTCAATGATCAACATGATGTTGTTTTAGGGCTCTGCAACTAAGCTAACATATCTCTCAGAGGGAAAAAGGGAAAAATAAATCACCCACATTTGTATTGTGTTTTCTTCATCTGAGTCATTTTTTAAATGTCCATATGATGGTTGTGATGTGTGTGGACATCAGTGGTCTTGAAATGTTAAATATGAAGGAATGCATATTTTTTATGTATGAAAGTCTTTCAGTTTTATGTAAAAATATAAAAAACATAGTCAGACAGATGACTTTTGCTATGTGATGATAGAATATGTACAGCACAGATTGTAGATACCACACATGCAGATTACAGAGCATATCAGAGAACCACATTGTACAGTGTGATGTTTATATAATATACAAAGATATCAGATGCAGAATATATCTAATAACATATACAGTACAAGAGTTGTTCTCATATTACTAGATTATATATAATACAAAATAGAGTCTGTTTGAGGCTGTGAGTGACGCACTGACAATCCAGTAGGCTGCTCTAGTCTATGGTGTAGGCAGTCTTAATAGCCGTTATGTGAATGTGGACCTATGTGAGCTCATGGATGTTCATGACAAAAAGCTCCTTTAGTCCTTTGATCACACTGATGCACCATTAGATATTCAACAGGGCTGTGATGGATTACAACATTTTAAATGTCAACAAGCAGTAACATTTAGCTATTTCACTAGCATGCTATTGTGTTAGGCAGGTTGAATTACAATACAAGGACCAGCAGTTATGCGTTTCAAAGTCCAAATCACTTGCTGCGTTGAAAGTCACAAGCCAACTGTTGAGGATGAGAAGAGTTTATTACATCTGTTTCAAGTGTATGACATTTTTACTTTAAGGCTGTTGCTTAGAGTATGCTAATATTTATTTATGTGTGGCCTATCATGTAATTACACTGTTGGTATGGACATGTAATTCACAAGTTGTGTCAAAACCATACGTGTGTCTGCAACTGTCATCACCTCAGTATGACGGCTCTGCTTTCTGTGTGTAAGTAACGCCCGTCCTAGTTTTACCTAAAAGCATTTCAAATGAAGAAAAAATGTTCTTACCAGTCAAATATCAAGGTTCCTCTGTGTTTCTGGCTGTGCTGTAAAACTCACCAAGCTGTGTTGTGTCAGTGACTCCCACAACACAGTGAACCAGCCTCTTACACTGCCTGTGACCAAAACACTCACTCAGGCCCATTGGGGTTCACACATATTTTCAGTCATTCAGATGGGGCCACAATTATCTTGCAGAGTGTTGCCACCATATCTAAAGAATAGGGTGAAAACACACTTTGAGTGACCCTCAGATCGACTGTTGTTGTGTTAAGGCATATCATAGGGCTGATGCAATTTTTTTTTAAAGAAATACATATAACAGAAGAAACACACCTAAAACAAGATGTCACCTAAATCTTATACCATAGGGTAACGAGAGAATATAATATGAAGGGAATGTGGCTAAGTTTTCCAATAATTATTTTGTTGTGCCAACCTTGTTTTTTTATTCCAGAAACATTGATTTTTAATTCTATGCAACATATATGTTTTTGAATGCATTTGTTTTTTTGGAACTAAATGTTATTTATGTGAACATATGGTCTAGAAATGGCTTACAGAAAAAAGAAAAAACTTTAATGTGTACATTATTGAAGAAAATATAAAATAAATAGATTTTTTTTACTGATTTTAATATAAATTCATGTTAAAAGCTGTTAACATCTTCATAGAGATTGTGCACTTTATTATTACATAGTTTATTTTCTTGTCTCCTTATAACTGTCATGACATGCAAGATTATGTGTTTTGTGTTTCTGCATTGAAATGAACTGAATAATGGTGTATGTGGTGGCAGAATATATTGTGGTGTGCATTTTGTATCTATGTGGCAAAAGAAAAAAACATGCAGACACGTTGGGGTTTCTCAACACAATGCACAATTTGGGGAACAATCACCTGTCTACATCATGCTCATAGTCTAATTACCAGTCTCTGTACAGTAGAGTAAATAAGACATATTCCCTAAATGCTCAGTCAACCCCTCGTGTTTCATTAGACTTCCCTCAAGCTAATTAATGTTTGTTCAAATCAGCTGTTGCCTGTAATTGTGAAACCATCTACTGTATGTGTTGTCGTTCTGACAGGTGTGAATGTGACTCAAGTCCTTTGACATGTGTATATAAAGTGTTTATTTTTTACAAAGATTGAATGTTTATATTGTCTGAAGTTTGAGCATGTGAGTGTCGAAAAAAATCACAAAAGTCTTATAACTGTACAGCAATGTGTGTCTATAGTTGTACAAGGGGAGTTGACTGTGTAATCAATCAAAACATGTTCTGTCAACCAATGACTATATGTGCAACCACGTCCCATACACGGCTGAAAACAACACAAAGGAAAAAAAATCTATTCAACTTTAATAGTTGTCGAAGACTTTATGTGTTGGATGTTGCATGTTTTGTTGATGGTTTGTCTGTATATTTTGCCTACAGATTATGTTTAAAAGAGACAGAGATATGTATAGATTTATCTGTATGCTGACTGTAAAGAAATATGCTTGTAAAATTGTCTTGTTTTTCACCCCGTGTAAAAGCAAGGAATTTAACGTTATGGTTTTGTGGTTGTACACAGGATGTGTTGAGATATTATGCAAATTGTTCTGTAAAGAAAATCAGCTGTTTCCCCTGAGTCTAAAGAATAAATATTAAGAAGAGCTATATCAAACACGCAATGTGAAGCTTGGTTTTGTTATGAATAACAAAAGGGAATTTTGAATAACATAATGTGTTGTTCTTAAATAGGGACCCCATTGCCTTGATTAGATATTTGGACTTGATCAATGTGCATTAGTTAACTTCAATTGGTAATAATCAATATTATACTTCTTTCTGTTTTTTACAAAGTATCAGTTGCAGCATGAAGAAAGCATTTTACGTATGTTGTTGAGTGATGAGACCATAGATGTGTTAATAGACGCTGGGTGCTGGGGTAAACTGCCATTTACAACCAAAGAAGAAGAAATATTTATAAAGAAATCTCGGGTCTGAGCATGCGCAGTGTAGAATGGCGCTGACTTTTAAATGTATGGAGAAGAGGAGAGGCCGCTTGGAAATGTACAATGTTGTCTTAAGGTAAGTGATCAAGCAATACATAATTGTGTTGGAATGTAGGTTTCTGACTGCTATCGCTTGCTAACTTTGGCTAAACTAAATGTAAACTAGCTAAAGAGAAGAAAGAAAATCGCTCCTGTGTTTTGATTTGGGTGAGAGTCTCCCACACATTAGGCTTGTTTGAGACCTGCGCAGTTGCGATCAACGTCTTGCTAGTGCGTTGCATGATGGTTAGTCATTTTGTCCGACTTGCTCTGTCCGTATCTGTCCGATATGTCTATGGGCGGGCGCCCATAGACATATAAAGAGTAGACGCCGCATCGACCAGCCGTGGGGCCGCCATCTTGGACCGGTCACCCGCTCCACTCAGTAGGCTTGTTTGAGACACATTGCGGCTCGCCTCGAAAGTAGACGAGAGTAGCCGATCGCAGCCGGGGGAGGTGTCAAAAAGCTCGTCTTAAATCGGACAACTCGGATTGACTGGCTGGGTTTGCAATGGCGGAAATTCCATTTTACCCACTGTAGACAAAGGTGATCTCCATTGCTTTATATAGGTTTGTTAATTCAGTCATGATGATGAACCACACCAGTGAGTGACTGGGTTCCATAATTAGAAATGCTCCTCCCTCTTAATGTTTGCAAAACTGATAGGTGGACACTGACAGGCTACAAATGATCAGTCCCTTCAGATCCGCACACATGAAGCTTAATGAGCATGAATTGAACAGACCTGCTGCTGTGTTAATTCTTTAGCTGCCACTTTAAGCTTTATGATGTGTACAACATGGATGTAATTTGATTTAATCTTGCCATTTTAAATGATGTATTCAATAAATAAGGTTAAACCAAATCATTACATTACAATAGATTTTATTTTAATGATTTGGTTTAACTTAAAGAGAAACTTTATTGTTATTGCACATATTACAGGTACTGAGACAACAACATGCAGTTTAGCTTCTAACCAGGTGCAACAAGCAGTGAAGTGGAACGTAATGTACTCAATCTACAGAATAACATATAGAATGAATTGAATGATGAATAAACAGTGGGGTATGAATACACTAGATATCAGCCTGTGAGCAGTATGAACAGTGTGTATGAATATGCTAAGATATATAAAGTATGAAAACGGTAAGCAGTATAGTATAAAATATATAGATATTAATTTCATGATGATAAACATTGTGGAACAATGATGAAAAATGGGAATGGATGTGGCGACGTAAAACTGACGCAAAACAACAACAAACTTTTGCCAGCCAATTGGAGAGTTTCATCAGCAGCACGAGGTAAAAACCACCAATGAGCGCTCAGCTCGAGATACCAGCGAGCTGTTTCCCATCAAGCATTTCGCTTCCGCAGCTCGTGGAGAGCAACTGCGCCGCCTCGCCTCGCTCTCAAGGCTGCGGGCGTCTTTGTCTCGCGAGATTTCAAAGTCTCATGTGGGCGAGCCTCCAGAGCAAGTCGGACAAAATGACTAACGGCCCGTACACACTACAGGCGTCAAAAAAGGCTTCCAACGCTTCGCCCATTCATTTGAATGGGGTGACGTAGGATATTTTCAAAATTCGCCGAACTACATTGTGGGTAGCATGGCAAGGCGTTGCAAGCCTCGCGAGCGTCTATCGGCATCAAAAGTTCAACAATGTTCAACTTTTGAGGCTCGAGGCTTGCTCGAATTTTTGAATTCCCGTCATTACAAGCGCTAGCCAATCAAACCGCGTGTATGCAGGTCTCGACTATTTTCCTTATGTCAGAAAATGGAGGACAAATTAATCATTTCCGTGGCAAATGTCCCAGTCTTGTATGACTGTACTCTGTTCACCTACCGGGACCTAAACCGGAGGAACCAGGCATGGCGGGAGGTGGCAGAGACAGTTGGTGAAACTGGTAGGTTTTCAACTGTTTGGAGAGTTTATATCCAGTTTACTTCGTTTTAGCATTGAACAGACAGCTAGTAATGTAGCATAATAACATATTGTGGTGACCACCTTCGGTGCATCGCCTCCGACTCCCATATCTCTCGGCACTACAATATCATATATATTAATAAAAAAATATTATAATAAGTATAAGCATAATATATAACATAACATATTATACATGCACAGCTATCAAGCATAGGCAGTATATTTAGCCAGCTAGTAATGTAGCATAACATATAATATATATTAATATAATAATAAAAAAATATTATATATAGTATAAGCATAATATATAACATATAATACATGCAGAGGGTGTCGTTTTTCTCATACTGATATTCTGAACAATCTGTGCTGTTGTATTTGCTGTAAAGTGTCTCTACTGTAGGCTAATTTTATTATATGTACAGCACTTTGGCTCGACTAAAAATCGTTTATAAATGTGCTATATAAATAAAACTTGATTTGATTCACAGCTATCAAGCATAGACAGTATATTTAGCCAGCATGGAATGTAGCATAAAAATAGCATTCATTAATGGAGGAATCATTTAGTAAATTAAAGAAATTCACTTTATTATTTATTAACTTTATTATTTCATTTCATTTCATTAGAGAACATCTGCAAGAAAAGATGAAAGAAGTCTGCTGTCTGCTGTGACCAATTGCCCAGCCAACCCCACCAGTGGTGGAGGAGGACGAGGACTTTCAATTCTTCAAGAGCCTCTTGCCCACCATGAGGCAGATGACAAAGGCACAGAGGGCAAGAGTCCGCCTCGGGGTACACCAGCTCATTTTTGAGGTGGACCAGGAGAACAATGTATAATTGTATAATTTTTTCACACATACTGATCCACATTACATTTTTTTTACACTCATCACACACACTTCACTCAAATTCACCAAATAAAACATTATTTCAAGTATGTTATGGCTATACTGTGTCTTCACTTGTTCATGTGGTTTGTCAGTTGCAACATACCAGAAGCTTCATGTATGTCGGTATATATAATGTGCTTTCTTCTGTAATTGGTCATGTGAAAACCTATTGAAATTATGAGTGGTTTATCAGTAAAAACAGGGCTGAAAGAAAAAGGTTGTTAGTCATATCATAATATAATAATATCAATTCAAGAAACATGTTTATTAGCAATGTTCGATTTTAAAATGGCTCATTTGGAACATTTGCTCTTTAAAGAAAATGGGTAGCTCTTAAAAGAGCTTTTGGTTTGGAGGAGCCATGGTGACCCTACACCACGTTCTGCTGCCATGACACTGCACCCTCCTCATTCAAATAGGAGCAGAAGGTCTCCCGCAGTTGGATGGATCGGCGTGTGGCGTTGTTTGAGCCCATCATAGGTGCAGGGTTGGAGCTTCATCACTCGACTTTGCGACGACAGGTGTGCATGATGACCTTCCTATTGTCTTCCTGCGGAGGAAGTTGTGCAACACACAGGTGGCCTTCACACACAACTCTGTTACCTCCGGGCTGGTGGTGATGACACGCCGGAACATTCTCCACTGAGATGAGAGGATGCCAAACGCACATTCAACCACCAACCTGGCCGAGGCGGTAGTTGAACAGCCTCCTTTCGCATGTGAGGTGACGTCCAGGGAACGGATGCAGCAGGTTGTCCAGCAGCGGAAAAGCCTCATCCCCAACAAATACATGGGGGAGAAGGCCCAGCCGCTCTGCTCCTGGGATGACTGTGTCATAGCTGCAGACTGCCACCTCGGATTCTCTCTCCAAAAGCGGAATTCCGCAGGCTTCCACCGTCGCTGCTCCTTCCAAAACCTCCGACATCCACTACCCTGAAGAGGTACTGGGCATCCACGACAGCCAGCAGTACCAAGGAGTGGGTGGACTTGTAGTTGAAGTAGAGGGACCCAGAATGTGCCGGAGCCTGGATCACCACTTGCTTCCCATCAATGGCACCAACGCAATTTTGAAAGTTCCAGCGCTCCTGGAACCCAGCAGCGATGGCTCTCCAGTCCTCCGTCTGTGGTACCGGCATGGTCTCCTCGACCAGCGCGGTCCAGATGGCACCCGCAACCTCCTTCACGATGACAGCCACTGTTGTATGCCCGACCCGATAGCTGAACGCTATGGTCCTGTACGAGTCACCGGTTGCCAGGTACCTGAGAAAAAAGTAATATACATGATTTAAAAAAAAAAAAAAAAGTTATATGCCACGCAGACACACACACCACAGACACACACACACACACACACCAACATACCACAGACACACACATCACAGACACACAATTACACCACAGGCAGACACACACACCGCAGACACACACACACACACACACACACCAACATACCACAGACACACCACAGGCAGACACACACACATCACAGACACACCAACATACCACAGACACATCACAGACACACAATTACACCACAGGCAGACACACACACACACACACACCACAGACACACAATTACACTACAGGCAGACACACACACATCACAGACACACACACCGCAGACACACACACAGACACACCAACATACCACAGACACACACCAACACATCACAGACACACCAACATACCACAGACACATCACAGACACACAATTACACCACAGGCAGACACACACACCGCAGACACGCACACAAAATTACACCACAGGCAGACACACACACACACCAACATATCACAGACACACAATTACACACACACACACACACACACACACACACACACACACACGGGAGCAATACTGCGTTGACCTAGCTATCTTAATTAATGTCATTCATCTGAACTAAATCACAGACTTCATTCATCCACATGCATTCTCTCTCTTTATATACAGAGTCATATTAAAGAAGTAGAAATACACAAAACGTACCGTAGGCAGATGGCGAGTCGCTCGGCGGGTCCGATTGACAAACGCATACGGGTGTTTGCCTTTGCAATCAGTGGACCGACTTTTCCGAGCAACTCGTCGAACGCGTCTTTGCTCATCCTGCTGAAACAGTACACCATCCAGGCGGATCTCTTGGACAAGAACGTGGTATTCCCCCCGTTGCAGACGTTTTCTGAGTATCGGATGTACCCAACAGCGACGCACTATACGTGGCCTCCTGCGAGACATTGAATAAACCAACGCTACCGTTGCTACAAAACCGGCATCCATTTTGGCAATAGTAAAGAAGAGCCGGGCTTTTTTTTGCTTTGTATGCCGGGGGCTGGCGGGAGATTCCTGATTGGTTGTTGGTCGCCTTGGGCGCGAGAAAGCGCCAAGCCTCAGACACGCCCAGCTTCAAGCTTTTCTGATGCCTGTAGTGTGTACGGGCCGTTACGGCCAACGCACTAGCAAGACGTTGATCGCAACTGCGCAGGTCTGCGCAGGTCTTGCTTGTCTCAAACAAGTCTAGTGTAATCTGTCTGGCAGGCGCAATGAAGTGTCAGCGCATTTTATCAATCATAACTCGCTGAATACAAAACTGATTTTCACGGGGGGGGGGTTTCTGCAAACGTCATATATGTAGGCATGATACCGGACACATGATTCGGCGTATTTTAATATTCATAGTAGGCTTAACAGCAATAGAATATTCTGGTATTTGATAGCCTATATGTATGATAGGTATTTTGCAAATGACACACGATATATAATATAGGCTAATATATACACACACACACATATAACAAAACACTAATGGTCTATAATGATAGAGAAGCAGAAGCAGATTGTGTAGGCCTACTACTCAGCTATTTTAATAAGTTGAAAAATGAAGAAACAATAATAAATTATACATAGACAGAAGTTATATATCAGTAAAAATGAATATCTATATCTATGTCAGAAAAAATGAAAATCTACTTCTATATCTATATAAAAAAATGTAAATGTTCAAGTTAAACACAAGAACATGACACCACCCCGCCCCAAACCATATTTACACAAAGTTGCTCATGACACCCGAATGCCCCGTGCATGCGGCTCCTCCAAAGCATGACTGAGAAGGACCCTTTGTGTTTCAGGTGACAGAGACTTCGTCAGGTAATATGCAATGGGAGCCTTCCAATGTCCTTGTAGGCCAACCACCATGAACACAAGAGCCTCAGTAGCAACATCGGTCTCATTGTTTCCATCACCCATGTCTACAAAACCAGACATTGACTGGTTATGTGGATTATATTGCACATGTCTTCTGATGGCCATGGCATCCAACATGAGTGCAACACATCCATATTTAGCCTGGTCTTCCTGGCATCTTCTTTCCAGCATATCCAGCATCATCTTGTTCAGGCCAGGCTTGCCATCCACCGAACACAGCCACCTGTAAAAAAAATTGAGAAGTAGCTATTTAACGTATTTGCAACCATAATTTCCAAAAATGAAATTGAACAACATTAAGAGTACCTTTTTTGAGGTATTTGTATGCCTTTGGACCATGTAGATGGAGTGTGAGGGCAAACTCTCTGTGGTCCTTTGAGTACTCATGGCCCTGCTTTGCCTTGAAGTCTATTTGCAGATCTGAAATTGTATGAGAAAAAATTAATAAGTCCCCTTCATATAATAACAAAGGAGTTTAATAAAGAGTGTAAGAGTAAGATGTACATGAATTTCAAAGTGCTAATTTCATCTTACCTGAGTAGAAATCAAGCCTCTCTTTGAGTTCTTCATTAATGAGGTTATTTTCCCTCAAATCCCCCAAAAGACTCCTCACTGTGGTCTTTGCCCTCTTTTCTCTAGCCATGGCATTCTTCCTCTCTCGCTCGAGACTCTCCACTCTTGCTAAAGCTTCATTGAGTCTGGCCTTAAGAGCAGTAGGAGAAGCAGGCGAGACATAGCTATGATCCCAGTAGAAAGAGGGATGAACATGGTTTGAGTGATGTTTCACTTCACACACATCACTTTGACACAACTAGAGTATGGCCCACATTCTTTCTTATAGTCATCACCTGTCAAAGCCACTGCCAGCATCATGCGTGTGTGAGTGTGCCAGGAATGCATGTTCAACATGTCTTCAATTGTGTGTGTATGGGTTTATTTGTGAGTGTGTTTAATATGAGTGGCAGCAAACAAGAGATATTTTACTTTGTCTAGGACCATTATGATATGATGTTGAAAATAGAAATACTCACATCATTAGGCTGAGGTTGTGAGTGTGAGGTTGAAGCTTCTGGGTCGTCCTGAGGGGCCACAGACAGGCTCTCTTCAGCTTTTCTGGAAGTAGACGTAGTCCTGCCCTTTTCCGGCTAAAATGAAGAAGCATAATACTTGAAAAGAATATATATATAGTGTATATATATATATATATATATACACTAATTATTTTAACGTGCTTAACGCATGTGTATTTTTTTTTCCTCGGCCGCCCCGTAGTTTCAGAGCGCATCGAGTTTAAAATACCATCTACAAACTGATGCTGATGACAGCCCCGCTCCTGCCGCCCGCTTGTGGCAGACCACACTTCCACGCTCACCGGCAGGCACTGGCCATCGGGAGGACCGGGAGGGTGTGTGTATGTGTGGCCCGAGCGAGCGAGAGAGAGACCTTGGTTAATGAAAACATGGTTTCAGACAGCGAAAGCGTTTAATATGAACAAAGAGGAGAGAGAGTGCTACTATTGCCATCAGTTTGGACATGTTATTTCTAACTGCGCCATTCTCAAACGTAAGGAGCAGTCACCAAGCGTGACCCGGCCGAAAGGCATTGGTTTAATTAATGCGGTGTTACCCACTGTTTCTTCCTCTGACAACGATGAGGAAATAGATCCCTGTTTTAAGCCTTTTGTGTTTGAGGGGTTGATATCGTTAACAGGTGAGTCAGACGATCAGAGACCCGTCCGCATCCTACGAGACACTGGAGGTTCACAGTCAGTGATTGTGGCCTCGGCCCTGCCATTCTCAGACCAATCAGCGTGTGGGTATGGATTAATATTATGTGGCATTGAAATGGGTTACGTGCCCCGGCCCGTACACAATGTACACATACAATCTAAGTTAATTACTGGATTTTTCCCTGTTGCTGTGTGCCCAGCATTACCCATACGGGGTATAGTTCTTTTAATGGTAAATGACATCGCAGGAGGTAAGGTAACTCCTGCACTTGAAGTATTGGATTCTCCTCAGACTGTACTGCCTGAGGTAACAAATGCCCACATTTTCTCCATTTGTGCTGTCACTCGCGCGCAGGCGCATAAGAGTGACTCGGAGGTGTCTTTAAATTATACTATGTTTGGGACATTGTTTACAGATGACAAAATACCGGAGGAAAAGCCAGCAGTGGCGGTTTCCGCTTTCCCTGCTGTGACCGCTGCGCCAGCGCAACCTGCCAGCGCAACCTGCCAGCGCAACCTGCCAGCCCAGCTGTTGACGGTTCCACACTCCTGGTAACCCGAGAGCGTTTACTCGCCGCGCAGAGGGCGGATCCGACGCTTGCGAAGTGTTTCGAGCAGGTGGTGAGTAATAGCAAAGCAAGGGGTGAGAAGGTAGCTTATGTGTTGGATAAGGAGGTATTAGTACGCCAATGGTCCCTCACTGCTCAACCCAGTCTCACGGCATTTCGTGTTCACCAACACGATTTTTAATCTATTGATTCGTGTTCACCATCACGATTTGCCCCTTTTTTTCGTGTTGCACACCACGATTTTAAAAGCAATGTATTTCTACTGGTAACGTGTTTCGTGCCTGCAGGCTGCAGCACGTCTTTTTCTCCGGTCGGGTCGTGGAAGACCGGAAGTTGTGTGGTTCATAAAAACGTGTTCTTACTCAATATCAAGCCACAGTTATTGCTTTTATTTTAAATCGTATAATTTCGGACTTTTGTTGCCGTCTGTGAGGAAAATAAATGGGACTCAGAGCCTCAGGATACTGAAATCTGTATTTTTTAAATCTTTTTTTCCTTCTAATTTGTTATTCTTTTCAAGATAACACACTGTTATTTACTCACCAATAACACACAATTATCCTTGCTTTTATTTATTGGTTTAATTCCATAATCTCGGGCTTTTTCGGCGTCCGTCAGGAACTGAATTTCAAAATAAATATAACCGGAAACAGACGTAGGCATTTCGAGCGATTACCCAAGATCCTCAGCTATGGTTTTAAGCTCGCTGATTGGATGTGTTAGCCGCAATGCATGCTGGGATTTGGTGTTTATATTATATGAAATCCGGAAAACATTTTAAAAGTATAAAATAATACTTAATTCCGAGTGCTCTTGCTTTTCTCTTTGAAAGTCATCACATAACGGCATTGTAATACACGGTTCGGCTGCATTACATATTACAGATCTGCCGTAGTTCTTTATTTAGAGAGCCCTGATGAGAAGACCTTTGGAAAAACTGGAAGAAATGGCGCCGAAACTGAATACTTGACGTGGATCATAAATATATCAACAATTAAACAACATCTTCAATTTCTCTTCACACAATACGTCTCCTTGCAGTATCAACACTAATTCGGCTGCCTTTTACATTTGATCTAATTCATAGATAGGTTATATTTACACCATAACGGTGCACAGCTGATATAAAAGGACTGTAGTTTTTAAAGATAAATAATAGTAAATACTGAGTCTGAAATAGTATAGCAATATGCTGTAAAATGATGTGAAAGCATGCATAAAACTATACATCTTCAGATGTTGTACATACACACTAATAATACAAAGTTATTATGGCTGTGTGCACCTTGTGTGCACCTCCTAGTGGTTAAAGCACGTTATTGAATTATTGTTTTTATGTGTTATATTTGATTAAAAAAATATTAAGAGTACATACTTTCATAGGGGGAAAGTATAAATATAGAAATATAGAATATAAAAAATCAAGAAGATACTATAAGTGATCTCTACAATAAAACAGTTTAGTGCAGGATGTACACAGATATTAATAGGAGGAGGTGCAAAACAGAAAAAACGGATTAACCTTTATTTAAACATTAAATATTAAATATTAAGCCTGACAAAGTAATTAACGTCTAATATATTGCTTTCCTGCAATGTTAACTATGTTGAAGCACCTATTTTAACTGATATTATACACATTAATTATACTCTTATGTATGTAGATAGAATAAGAAATGTGCAGAATATGACAGTTTAATGGTGGAGGTACACATATTGATAGATGTCTTGTAATGCACTGTTGAGGAACCTGTGACCCAAGTTTTTCATTCATTGCATAACTACACCGTAGTTGTGTATGATATGTCAATAAACCTTTGAAAATCTTGAAAGGGATGTGCAAAATAGCCATAATATACAGTCTTTAATTAACTATTAGTAGAAAATAACGAGTAATGAATACACTTTATTACTTGTTTCCATTCATGTCAATTGCAGATACATGTTTAGTCTTCTCAAGCACCAACTATCAAATATCTCTCCTGATTGTTGGCACTTGACAATCACCTTACCTGAATTTTACTCAGGTGTAACTAAAGTCTGATTTAAGGGTTGTTTATATTTCACATAATTAATCAGAATCTGCAAAGTAACTCAAATAAATGCAGTGGAGTAAAAATACCAGGTTAACCTCTGAATTGTAGTGGAGTAGAATTACAAAGTAGCAATGAGCTGTCATGTGGGTATATATTAATGCTGCGCATTATGGACACAAGCGATTTTCACCCATTTATTAATTATATGTTTTACATTTGATAACACTAATGTGTTTAATAATGGCAACTTCTAATTGTGGGAAAAACGAAAACGTTCATTAGAGACGTCCCATAGAACATTTTGCGAAACACAATAGCCAGCATGTGTAGTTCTGGAGGGGTGTTCGATTCCAGTTTTGGATAGTCTGGCGTGGTTTCGTTCCATTTCACACAGCTGTTTGACGCTCTGCGTAACCTTACGGGAACTGTAGTCCTAAACGATAGCTGGGGATTATGGGTAGTGTAGTGTCTTCGGCCATCCTAAACTCAGAAATGTTGACAATCGCAATGATGCTCGAAATGTCCCTTATAGGCCTACGTCTGTTTCCGGTTATTTTTATTTTGAAATTCAGTTCCTGACGGACACCAAAAAATCCCGAGATTATGGAATTAAACCAATAAATAAAAGCAAGGATAATTGTGTGTTATTGGTGAGTAAATAACAGTGTGTTATTTTGAAAAGAATAACAAATTAGAAGTAAAAAAATATTTACAAATACAGATTTCAGTATCCTGAGGCTCTGAGCCCCATTTATTTTCCTCACAGACGGCAACAAAAGTCCGAAATTATACGATTTAAAATAAAAGCAATAATTGTGGCTTGATATTGAGTAAGAACATGTTTTTATGAACCACACAGCTTCCGGTCTTCCACGACCCGACCGGAGAAAAAGACGTGCTGCAGCCTGCAGGCACGAAACACATTACCAGTAGAAATACATTGCTTTTAAATCGTGCTGTGCAACACGAAAAAAAGGGGCAAATCGTGATGGTGAACACAAATCAATAGATTACAAATCGTGTTGGTGAACACGAAATGCCGTGAGACTGGGTTGCACTGCTACTGCTGAAGCTGACTGGAGTGTGGTGCATCAGGTAGTCGTGCCGGCGCCATACCGCCAGCATGTACTATCTGTAGCGCATGAAAGCCAATGGTCGGGACACTTGGGCGTGACTAAAACTTATCAAATCATGTTCAAGCATTTATTTTGGCCAGGTTTAAAGAAGGACGTCTCTAGCTTTTGTCGCTGCTGTCATGTGTGCCAGGTTGTCGGTAAGCCTAATCAGAAAATTCCGCAAGCTCCGTTACATCCTATACCGGCTATAGGTGAGCCCTTTGACCGGGTGTTGATAGATTGTGTTGGCCCTTTACCACGTACAAAAACAGGTCACCAGTATTCAGAGATGTTCACAAGTCTTTTTTTGCAAGTCCAAGTCAAGTCTCAAGTCTTTGGTCACGAGTCCAAGTCAAGTCTCAAGTCTTTGTGGGGTGAGACTTGATCAAGTCTCAAGTCTTTGGTCACGAGTCCAAGTCAAGTCTCAAGTCTCTAAACAAATAAAAGTCTCATGTCTCTTCTGGTTGTAATAAGCCTTCTATTGTCTGCTGCTATCCAGTCTGTTAAGAATACTGCACAGCTATATCTAAGAAATTTAGAAAGCATTTACTGTGTTATTATCACTCCTATATCTATTAGCATACAGTATCAGTACTGATTAGTTGTTTGTTATATGATCACTTTAAACAGGCTATTGCAATGCAATATGATTAACGTTACCGACCTTTTTTATGTCATGTCAAGAGTTGGATGTCAACGCCACTCAATGCAAACATATTTCAAATATTCAGTTACAAAGCTAGCAGCAAGCTAAGTTAACATTACATAGCTGATGCTGAGCTAAACATGTTTGCTAACCTTCCATGCGTTAATGTGACTGACCTCTCCGGGTGAGTTTTCAAGTGCCTGATGAAATCCGACGTTGTTGCGCCAGCATCCTTGATTTTGATATTGCAGACTTTGCAGTGTGCGCTCCTTTTGTTGGTGCCGCCGGCGTTTTGTTCGAAGTTTTTGTAGTTGAACCTAATTACAAGCGGTACAGCCGCAGGTGTGCCGCCGGTCGCCATTGTGTTACTACGAGGTAGTAACAGAGGCGCGCACGTCTGCGTAATGAGCCCGGCTAAAGTAACTGGATGGCCTACCTGCCTGTCAGCCTTCCATCTGGGCACAAACTTATCTCATGCCCTCATTGGTCATGTGCGTGTTCGTGTGTGTTGGAGGAGGCGGGCTATATAAGGAGGTAGCAGCCTCTAGCAGATTATCTCCGGTTGTGTATTTTCAAATTCTAGCGATCTCGAGCCGGTTTCTCTCAAATGTACCTACCCCACCTTTAATACGCCAAAAATAGAAAACACAATGATTGTTCACGAGTCCCAACACACGAGTCCAAGTCGAGTCTGAAGTCTTTTGGTCACGAGTCCAAGTCAAGTCTGAAGTCTCTGTGTGTGCGACTTAAGTGCGACTCGAGTCCGAGTCGCAGACTCGAGTCCCCATCTCTGCCAGTATTTACTCACCATTATGTGTACATTCACTCGTTTCCCGGAAGCTATTCCGCTGCGTAGCATTACTTCCGCTGCTGTAGTCAAGGCGTTGACGAAGTTCTTTTCCACATTTGGAATTCCGCGAGTAATCCAGAGTGACCAAGGGACAAACTTTAAATCCAAGTTGTTCAAACAGGTCCTTCAATCCTTACAGGTAAAAACATGTCATATCCAGTGCGTACCATCTCGAGTCGCAGGGGGCGTTAGAACGGTGGCATCGGACCTTAAAAAGCATGCTGCGAAAATACTGTATGGAAACAGAAAAAAACTGGGATGAGGGAATTCCCTTCGTTTTGTTGGCAGCCCGTGAAGCTGTTCAGGAGTCATTAGGATTCAGTCCCGCGGAGCTCGTTTTCGGCCATACGCCCCGCGGTCCACTTAAAATCTTACATGATGAGTTTCTTTCGGCTGATACTCCTCCAGATAAAAACGTATTGGATTACGTTAGTCAGTTTCGTGAGCGTCTGCACCATGCAAATTCACTCGCCAGAGAGTCGCTCTCCGCTTCACAAGCGGTCATGAAGCGTAATTATGACCGTGCCGCTGTCCCTAGGCATTTTAAGATAGGTGACAAGGTCCTCGCACTCTTGCCTATCCCCGGCGCTGCGCTCTCCGCCAAATTCCTCGGTCCATACGAAATCCGTGATTGTCTCATGCCCCTTTCACACCAGCGCCTTTTCAGCTCCGGCTCGGAGCTAGAGCCTGAAAAGCGCCGGGTTTTCCAGTTCACACTGGAGCTGCGCCGGCTCTTAGCTCCGGAATCCGCTTCATTTCCAGCTCCAAAAAATTGTCGGTCCAGAGGCAAGAGCTTTGGAGCTAAGAGGTGACGTCGCTTACGTCTCTCTTACGTCGAGAAACTAAACCCACCTCCCATGGGTCGACTGTCATGCCTGCCTACAAGCAGTAGTGCCTATAAACACACTTTATAAAGTCAGGCAACACTAACCAGGCTTCGTGTGATTCTGTTTATTTGTACCTTACTTTGACCATCCGTTCGCTGTTATCGATCATTGTGGAGAGAGGCAGACGTGTTGTTTTGTATTATTGCAGCTATCGGATGCAAGTAGTCAGTTTAGCTTCGGTTGCTATGCTAACATCACCCGTTTTATACCAGAGAAACTTTCATAACAGCGTTGTGATACCAAACAGTGTCAATTCAGACTGACACACATTCACTTAGGCTAAGGGGAACTGGGGATATGCATCAGCTGCTTGTGTGAGTCGGACAGTGAATACTTTAGAGCGGCCGCTGCAGTGTGAGCTAACCGGGAGCTAACGGGAGAATACACTCCGTGGAAGAGCAGCACTGCAGCGGTCGGTAAATGCTGCAGAAACACATTAATAAACAATGAACCACGGCACTCTGGAGCAAAGTATAAGGTTGGAGAAGTCGTTATTCAATTTATTCTGGCTTCGTGTGATTAAAAGCAACACGATCATCGACCCGACGCAGTTGTTGTTGTGAGCGCCGTAATGGCTGCCGTTGGATGGCAAATCAGCGATGTAAACGGTGACGTCATGACGCAGCAAGGGCAGCTCTGGGGCGCCAGTGGGCGGTGTGCACAGAGCGGGAGCTGAAAAGGGAAACCGGAGCTGAAGCAGAAAAGCTCCCGCTCGGAGCTAGAAACTGAAAAGCGCTGGTGTGAAAGCCGCATCAGTGACACAAATTATGTAATTTGTACTCCAGAGAGACGGCGTAAAACGCGCGTCTGTCATGTGAATATGTTGAAGCGTTATTATTCCCGTATTGCCGCTGATAGCCGGCCGGCCGGCCTGGCTAATCAAAGAGTAGCTGTTTCCGCGTTAATCGTTACAGATAGTTCCGGCCCATCTGACGACGGTTTGGTGATGCGTTCACATCACCAGCCGGGTGCTCGGTTATGTAACTCGGAGATGGTAAAGACATTGCCAACTACGTTAGGTCATCTGCAGGAGGGGCAGCAGCATGACATAACCCAGTTGGTGGCTCATTTCACGTGCCTTTTCCATGATGTCCCGACACAAACTAATGTGATAACGCATGACATCGATGTAAAAGGCGCGAGGCCGATTAAACAACATCCGTACCGTGCCAATCCGACCAAGCGTGCGCTTATGAAACAGGAGGCTGAATACCTTGTATCTAATGGCTTAGCTACAATGTAATGTAATGTGTAATGCTCCCGCTACGTTCCAGAGATTGGTGAACACCGTCCTATCAGGGATAAGTAACTGTAACGCCTATTTAGATGATCTCATTGTGTACACGCCCACCTGGGAGATGCATATGAAGATCCTGGGGCAGGTATTCACCCGGCTCGCACAGGCGTCGCTTACGTTGAACCTGGCCAAATGTGAGTTTGGTAAAGCTACTGTCACCTATTTAGGGAAGCAGGTTGGGCAAGGCCAAGTGGAAGCTAAGGTTGCTGCGGTGGCTGAATGTGCGGTGCCCGTCACCAGGAGTGACCTCCGCCGTTTTCTCGGTATGGCAGGCTACTACCGCAGTTTCTGTCGCAACTTTTCCACTGTAGCCCAACCCCTAACTAGGTGGACTACGTTTGGACCCATGAATGCCAACATGCATTTGAGTGTGTAAAGACACTCTTAAGTCACGCTCCTGTGCTCGCTGCTCCCGATCTTGCTAAACCCTTTACACTCGAAGTGGATGCCAGTGCAGTGGGGGCCGGTGCTGTTTTACTGCAGGAGGATGCGGATGGAGTTGATCATCCTGTCTGTTATTTTTCCCGCAAGTTCAACAAACACCAGGCCCGATACTCTACCATTGAAAAGGAGACCCTTGCTTTGTTGTTAGCTCTCCAGCACTTTGAGGTTTATGTCGGGTCCAGTACTTTGCCGTTTGCAGTGTTTACCGATCATAATCCCATCGTCTTCTAGTCCCGCATGTACAATCACAACCAGCGTCTCATGCGGTGGGCTCTGATCGTCCAGGACTACAACCTGCAAATCCGCCATAAGAAGGGTTCAGAGAATGTGTTCGCAGACTATAGTGGTGTGTTCGGTGTTCATTGTGTTATTGTGTGTTATGGTTCACAAAAACCCTGTGGGGTTTTGTCATAAGGGAGGGGGTGTTACAGCCGCTGTTTTCCTTGTGCTGTTAATTCTGTTTGTGTGTGCATATGTAAATGAGCTGTGCAGTTCCTCTGCTGTCATTGGCCGTCCCGTCCTCGCAACATCTGCGGTGATTGGACGGACGTCATCCAATCCCGCCCGCTTCTGCCACGTCATCCGGGGGAGGAGTACAAAGGCCGGCACGGACATTATTCAGGAGGCTCTGTATTGTGGGACAGACGCCTCAAGCCTCTCATTGTGTTACCGCCATATTCTGTGCCTCGTTAGACTGCCTAGCAGTGTGTTAAGTAGGGTTTCTGTGCGAGTACACTGATTAGCAGTGTGTTGTAGTGTTCTGTGTTTAGTATAGGGTTTGTGTGTGTATTGCTTAGACCCAGGTTAGCTTAGCGCCTGTAGATCAGTATGTGTATTGCTTAGACCAGTGGTTCCCAAACGGTGTGCCGCGGCACACTGGTGTGCCGTGAGGCAAGTCCGGGTGTGCCGTGGGATTTTGTGACAACCATACCTTATTATTGCACTATACAACTACACAAAAATAATTATTTTTTAATTTACTATATCAGTACTTTGTAGGTTTATATGTACGTAATCTGCGCGATTTGCGCGTCCACATCTCCACGTGCAGTGCTGCATAAACAAGGCTGTGTCAGCGATAACTCTCGAGGCCCATTATTTTGAGTTCATCCGAAGAATAGACAGGAATGTGCCGGTGAGGTGCAAACTGTGTCCAGGCCAGAAGCTGTTATCCACTGCTGGAAACACCACGTCAAACCTCAACAAGCACCTGCAAAGAACACATGCTATGGTGGAGCTACCGCACACGCTATTTGTTGTTTGTTTATATCACAGTCTGTTCTTCTTCTCTGTCTTCCGGTTGTTGCCTGTTTTGAATGACGAATACACACTACCGCTGCCTGCTGGTAAGGAGAGTTATTGCCACTCACGCATGTGCAGTTCGTACAACAACACGCAGGAGAACACACCGACGCAACAGAGTGAGCAGAGATAGACTGCGCAAAATATACAGATAGCAGGAGACAGAGAACAGCCACGGTCAGATAGGAAAACATTCAGGATCTGGATCAGTCTTATGCGACAATGGAAACTGAACTAAAGAGAACATTTGAAACTTTAGCAGTCTGCGTGATCTGCCTGCAGGGAGGGGCGGGCGAGTAAAGTAACGAGTAAAGTAACGAATTACTTTATGTAGAGAGTAACGAAGTAGTGTAATATATTACTTTTTTTAAAAGTAATATGTAATGTATTACTTTTTTTTTAGTAACGACCCCATCTCTGCTGAAATGTTACATTTATAATTTGTAGTTCAGGACCATGGACAATGCAGCTTCCTTGCATTGACAGTTCTCTGTGCTGAATTTCCTTTGTCTCATTTTTAATGTTGTGACCTGTCTGGTTTAAATGAGTGTGTTGCTGCTTTGATGAAGCCTAATTTGATAACGTTTCAAATTAATTTCTGAAATATTTCGTTAATAAATATTTCATGAGTAATATAGTTGTCTTTGTCACATTTTATTTGGCATTAGTAAATAATTATGCAAATGTACAGATATTTTACATGATATGAGTGATAACACGTGTTATAAGGGCTATTTTACACAATAGGTGTGCCTTGAGATTTGTACTTGTCCTTTGGTGTGCCTTGGGCACAACAAGTTTGGGAACCACTGGCTTAGACCCAGGTGATTAGCACCTGTTGATCAGCAACAGCTGTGTTCCCACACAGCCTCGTTTTGTTTATTATTTTGTTCCACTTTAGAAGTGAGGTACATTTCTTTCCTTTTGTATAATACTGTGCCACTCTCTTTTGGAGTTCTCCTGTTGTTAAATAGTAACAGTTTGGCCCGTTGTTGGTCCAGGCTGTTCGTGTATATCATTTTGTTCATTTACAGTTACAAATAAACCACTTGTAACATATACCAATTCCACTCTGGTCGTGTCGTTTCCCTTTGGTTCCCCTAGCCCAATAGGGAACGTAACAGTAACCTTGTACACTACAGCTCCATGGCCTCCTATGATGTGTCGATTTGTCCTTTCCTTGCCTCTCTTGTCAGTCAGGAGCCTGTTATCTTCCTAGTTTATTTCACTGCAGTCAAACAAATAGACAATTAGTGCATGCTTTTTCAAGTAAGCAGTAAACAGAGTAGTAAAAAAGCAGTCTGTACTGCCTGCCTGTAGCTGTCATTCCTCATTCTACCACCAGATAGTGCCAAAATAATGCACAATGTGTTTTGGATTATTACGGGTGTATTTACAGTGAGAAAGTAACACCTTAACAAAACTACATGGAAAAGTATTCTAAATGATATTAAATGTTTCGATATGCTTTAAATTTGTTTTGTTAATAGATCATGTTTTATATTTAAAAAAAGCTATTGACCCCATTCCTTTTGACTAAATTGTTATTATTTATTTATATTTCCCTGCTGCAACAACAAAAACGTGTTTATATATTGTGAATCTATACATGAAACACCTGTAGCAGGAACTAATATAGAAGATGTCTCAGTACTTTACCAAGTGTATATATTTTTGTGGTCGGTCTGGATACTTTATGTGTTTGGAGGTGATTAGTGATTGGTATTAGATCAGGGGTGCCAGATGTTGAGGGTAAGAAGTGGGTATTGGAACATTGTGGTTGGACTTTGGACATATACTTTAGTAATATCATATATTTATATTTGGTTATGTTGATGTTTATAAAAAAGAACAATAAACATCTTGAAGTTCGGAAGGTAAATCAAGCATGTTCAAATAAAAAAAGGCAATTTACGGTGGCCCTGAAGTGCAAGTCAAAACAACATTTCACAAAACACTACAGCATTTCATAAAACACGACATTTCAAAAAACACTAAAGCATTTTAGAAAACGCTACAGCATTTCATAAAACACTTCAACATTTAACTTTTACGGAAAGGGTATTCCTTTAGGGAGAACACTTCTTGTTTGTGATTGGACAGAGCCAGCCAGAGAAGCACCGCTGTGATTGGTTGTTTTTGCTGCCAGTCAAGAAATGACACTTCGTGATTGGTCAGCACCTGACAACGCAACATGTCCCAAAACATCAGGCGTTAGCCGTTAGCACACAGAGCTCACAGCTCCTCATATCTGTTCAGAAACTGGACAAAAGTTAAACATGTACAAAACACAGACTGTCTGGCGAATACAGTCGCTGCTTTATTTATGTCTGTATGACGTTGTTGTGAGTGTGGACGGAGCAGCTACAGGTTAGTTTAGCCTGATTGATCCGATCTCCATTCAGAAAACACGCATTTTAAATCGTTTTTTGCCTGCCGTCTTGTCAAAGCACTAGTTCATGGTTTTTACTAACCGGTATCAGTATGTTGTTACTTTGGCATCATTTTGAAACGTGTATTACAATTAAATCACGGTAAAATATGTTCATTTTGTTGGCAGGCGAAAAACCTTTTAAAATGCGTGTTTTCTGAATGGAAATCGGATCGATCAGGCAAAACTAACCTGTAGCTGCTCCGTCCACACTCACAGCAACATGATACAGACAGAAATAAAGCAGCGACTGTATTCGCCAGACAGTCTGTGTTTTGTACATGTTTAACTTTTGTCCAGTTTCTGAACAGATATGAAGAGCTGTGAGCTCTGTGTGCTAACAGCTAACGGCTTAGTTTTGGGACATGTTGCGCTGTCGGGTGCTGACCAATCAAGAAACGTCATTTCTTGACTGGCAGCAAAAACAACCAATCACCGCAGTGCTTCTCTGGCCGGCTCTGTCCAATCACAAACAAGAAGTGTTCTCCCTAAAGCAGTGGTTCTCAAAGTGGGGGGCGTTCCCCCCCCTGGGGGGCGCAGAGGCATGCCAGGGGGGGCGCGAGAGACCAGGAGGAAAAATGGTTATAAAAAAAGAAAAAAGAAATCATAATTTGAAAAATTATTGAATCGAAAATAATATGATACAGTACTATTACGTCTGGGTCTCTGTGTTTTATTAAAGCTCGACTGTGTGTGTGTGTGTGTGTGTGTGTGTGTGTGTGTGTGTGTGTGTGTGTGTGTGTGTGTGTGTGTGTGTGTGTGTGTGTGTGTGTGTGTGGAACGAGCCATTTTGTGTGCGCGAGCGAGAGAGAGAGAGAGTACTGGGGTTTCTTCAACAACAAAGTGGAGGAGAGTCCTCTCCTGTCAGACTGAGAGACTCAGTGAGCTAAAGGACTCTGTCAGTGTTATCTCAGTGGGTCTCAAATGTTTTGGTCACCATTAATGTAAACAATTATTTCCAAGGCACACGTTTATATGATCATTATAGTTATACAAAAATAAGAGAATAAATGAAAAACAGGTATGAAATACTATATGACAGTAAAAAAAGAATAAAGTTTAAAAGGGTGATTTGTAAAATATCCATAAAGAAATAGTAAATCTGTTAACAGTTCTGTTTCATATGGGTGTTGAGAGAGGTATCCATAGATCTCTTAATTTTGCTCTCAAAGTGCACCAGATTGATGCTTTTAACTTCAATATTTAAAAATAAATCTTCCCGGGGGAGCATCCCCCGGACCCCCCTATGTGAGGTCCACACACCACCTGTAAAAATAGCACTTGACCCCTGCTTACACCTATATGCCGTGAGCTGATATCGAGCCTTCATTGTGACAGTCGCGGGTACACTGTGTATATGCGTGGGGAGTGTTGCAGTAGAACATTCCACTGTAGCGACCAGTACATTAATGGGAAACCCTAAATGTTTGAGCACCCGAAACGTCAAGCTACCCCACAGCACCCCCAAAATATATCTCTGGCGCCGCCACTGAGCCTGACTATTTGTGTTGGGGGGGGCCCGACTTTTTTTTTTTCTCCAAAGGGGGGGCCTGATAGAAAAAGTTTGAGAACCACTGCCCTAAAGGAATACCTTTTCCGTAAAAGTTGAAATGTTGAAGTGTTTTGTGAAATGCTGTAGCGTTTTGTGAAATGCTGTAGCGTTTTGTGAAATGTTGTAATGTTTTGTGAAATGCTGAAACATTTTCTGAAATGTCGTTGCGTTTTGTGAAATGCTGTAGCGTTTTGTGAAATGCTGTAGCGTTTTGTGAAATGCTGAAGCGTTTCCTGAAATGCTGTAGCGTTCTCTGAAATGCTGTAGTGTTTTGTGAAATGCTGAAGCGTTTTGTGAAATGCTGTAGTGTTTTGTAAAATGTTGTTTTGACTTGCACTTCAGGGCCACCATAGAAACTAGTTTAAAGCATAATATTTAACAGCAGCTAATAGATGTGATTTGCATGAATTACCTCCAGATGGCAGTATCCTCTATCAAATAACAGCATATTTCACTGACTAGCCGATCCTTAACCAGTGGGGCTTTCACAAAGTATTGCATTGACATGGTTACCAGAGATCTCCATGTATGCATGTGGTTCTCTCTTATAGGAATGCTAAAGGGGCTCAGGGTTAGCCTATTATTAAACATTTTAGTGAGTGCATTTTTACTTTGGACCCAAATAAGTATGTTTAAATTATTTGCTAAAATTCATGTCTGTATGGAGTAAGTTATGCAGGTCCATTGGGAATGTCAGGTTATTACTGTAATAGGTAAAGTAAAACTGTTGCAATATTCCCGAGTTAAATTAAGTTTATAATGGTTCCAAATGTGAGTGATGTAACCATATAGAGCCTACGGAATGTGTTGGTGTTGCCCGGTGTCTCTGGCTGTAGGGAGAGGTGCATGCTCTGTGAAGTTCTGTCTGACAGATGTTATTATTACTAATATCCATTTCTAAGATTAAACATGAGGAGATGTGTAGCAGTGCAGGGATTAGTCTGACACCTCTTCCTTTTCAGGATATAGTGTGATATGTTCCAAATGAAAAAATAAATAAAAATTGAATGGAAATGTCTGCAGTATAGTACTCCATCCTCTTTGCTATTATGTTCACTTACTCCACAACACCTCTCCAGTTCTCACCATTTACTTACTTTTCTGCCTCCCATTAGCAGGTGCATCTGTGCCTCTGCTGGGGGAAATGAGTGTGAGAAAGGTGCAGATGTGGAGAGGGTGAAGTGACACGGAGCGAAGGGAGGACAATGGTGGAGAAACTGAGGGAGGAAGAGCAACAGTGCAGTGAGAGCAGGGGGAGAGGTGGTGATGGGAGAGACAAAAAGAGAACTGGAGGGAGGGAGGAGGGGGAAGGGGAGAGGACACAAGAGATGGTGTGTGGTTGCCAGGCAACGATTGATAACCAAATCCCCAAGCATCTCGCCTGTGCTGCCCTGCCCTCCCTCCAGGCCTGAATTACACACACACACACACACACACACACACACACACACACACACACACACACACACACACACACACACACACACACACACACACACACACACACACACACACACACACACACACACACACACACACACACACACACACACACACACACACACACACACACACACACACACACACAGTTAGGTTTGTTTTCTGGCTTTCTTATTCAATTATTCAATCAAAGTGTTGATGTTCCTAATTTAAAATGATAACAGAAACTATGATTATATATACTTCACTGGTGTGGGAGATTATATGTTTTATAATTTGTACACTCTTGTTGGGATGCACGGCATATCACAGAATCCAATTTTATAAAACAAGTATGATTGATGGCACTGAGATTTATTGGGCTCTTACTGTACTTTGCCCATAAGATTGTACACTATATGTGTGGAATCAATAGATCTGTCACACTAGCATTGAATCCCATGTGGGACGGCTTCTCTGCTTGCTGCCAATCTTACTACCAGGATGACTGATAGAGACCGCCAGAGATTGTGCTATCAAAGCCAGTAAATTCTCCCATTCCTCCAGGTTGCAGGGATTGAAAGGTTGACGGGCATTTTAAAGAGCCAAACCTGAATCTGTATTCAGCGTACGTGCCGTTGTATGTGTGGTACCTGTGGTCGGACCCTCCTTTTAGCAGATGTTTCTTGGAGGTAAAATAAAACAAATTGTTGCTCCAAATAACAAATGCTGTGCACCTTGAGTAAAGGAAACAAACACATAGTGATGCTTTGGAGCAAAACATAGAGAGGTAATTTAAATATCACATCCATTGTTGTTTTTTGGGTTATATTTGCCATACCAAAATAAGATTTGATAATATAAAAAGTGGGTGTAATCAAAACGGCATTATATGTCAAAGCACTAACGAGTCATATTAGGCTACAAGATAAAAGGAGCATATGTAATGTGGAGTAGGAGGGGAGACAGCAGTGTACATGTGTGAGAGAGAGAGAGATTGAGAGATTGAGGGAGTGTGTGAGAGAGAGATCCAGCTCCAGTACCTGTTAGAGCGCCGGATGGCCGGGTGATCAGATTAGAGGTGTCAGGGCTCGTTAATCTGACAGGGAGCGACATACTGCCACTCACGCTGCTGCTGCTCGCCGCTCCCATACACAGGCGGCGGAGGGTAGCGGAGCCCACTTGGTGTTGATGCGCGTCGGGGAATTTCCCCCTTTTTTTTTAACAATGGATACCTGCAGGGTACGATACTGGGTGTTTCTGTTCCTGTTGTGGCAGGACGGGTCTTTGGCATCGCAGTTTCCAACACAGCTCATGTAAGTATGGCCCCTTTAATCCCATGTTCTGGTGTGCGCACTCCTGGTTTAAAGTGCTCGTCGTTCAGAGATAACTATCAGGCTATATTTAATGAGACAACCACGGTGGGAGAATTGGATGGACAGGTCATTTCATTCATGCATTATTGGTGATTTTGAAGACAGACACTAGTTCAGTTTTGCTCTGGCTGCTCCTCAGGCGGTTTTATAGCCTACTGTCGGTTACGGTAATCAGCAGTTTGTCGCCGGTAGATGTCTGCGGCCACTCCGTGACAGCTCGTCTATGAAGTTGTTAAGGAGTTATAGGGGCTTCTGGACTGTTCATTTAATTCAATAAAAAATAAAAACTTGGCCCTTGTCGTTGTCCTTACAACTTTGGAAGGTCTTGTAGGTCCTTGACGTTAATTCATACTTGATAATTTATCAAGTTTGCTACACAAATAGGGCAAAACAATTTTATGATCCATTTTCAAAATCAGAGATTGGACTTCTTAAATTGTATGCCTTTTTAGCAGGGACGTGCACAGACATTTGGAGGGGCTATTGCTCTAAACTGGAAAAAGGGCCTCCCCCCGATAAAAAACACAAGACCTTTTGAAAATTGTAACTTGTTTTTAATGTAAAAGAAACCAAACGATTATTACATCAACTAAATTGAACAGTAATTCACATTTCATAACAAAATAAGCTAAGGTGACTACTTGCATTCGGTAACTTGATTTTAAAAATGAAAACCAGGGAAATGTTTTGTTTTGCGGTCCATATCTCATCAAAAATATCTAATGTTAGTAACTATTAAAGACAAAATGGAGAAAATGCTGTTCTAATGTAGTTTGACCATTGTAACTGCTGTGCAGGCCTCTAACTAATTACCTTAAATAAACTCAATAATTAATGAAACCAGTTCAATATACACATTATTCTTATCATTCTTTATGAGCGCAGCCAGTAACGGTAAGGTATCTAGTTACTTATTTATTTAGTATTCCATAACTTAATAACAGAGATGGTCAAACTAAAGTGGTAGAGACATGGCAGAAATCCTACAATGAAGCAGGACAGTGAAGTGTTCACCCGTGAGAGGGCGATCAAGAAAAGAGAGCGAGCGGCCCGTTGAGGGAGAGATGAAAAGACACAGAAAGACAGAAGCACAATAACAAAGGCTATATTTAGGTGTTTTTTTGTAAATAACCGATCAAGAGGAAGTAAAGTCCCCTGGTTTGTCCCTTATACCCTAACTGCCATGAGACAACTCAAAATCAAGTTTCCAAAATCCGACACTGAGGTGGTCTTAACCATAGATAATATATATAAATGGACGTAGGGTCCGTGACGTCACCCATAGGAATCTGCAGAGTTGCCGTGAAGCCCTTAGTAGGCGGAGTCGGCCACTAACGGCTCGACAGTGACGTCAGAGTTCAACTTCCGCCTGTTCCAAATAAGGGCAAAGAGGCGGAGCCGAGGCAGGACCTGCTGCCACCGAGCTGGAAGTTCCAGAGCTAGCTGAAGCTACCAAGCTAAGCTAACATGCTCCCCATCTGCACACTGCCGTCGCATTTTACGTTTCTAAGGTAAGCGGACATAAAACTATTCAGCAAAACTATAAATAATAATCTAAGTTATTGAGTTTTTAGCATAATACTTCAGAATCTTAAAACCCCTTAATGTTTGTATGCAATTGTGCTAAATTCAACACTGGAATCAAGCAAATATTAATATGTTTGCATGACATTAGTTATTTGTATTTTGATATCACTTAATTATACGTTTTAGTCAAGCTAAGGTACATGTGATGGTAGCTAGTTAGTGCTCTTACCTGTGAGGCCTCCTCCAAACAGCATAATAACCAGACTGTATCATTAAAACTAAGTACCAGTTCTAGATCCTTGACTTTAGACAAACAATTCAAAAGACAACATGTATTTAAAGACCAATCTTTATTTGAATGTGCCTCTTAACCTGATATATTAGTTATACAGTAATAGTATTGACAATCTAAAAAAAACTGAGCAACTCAACAGTCAACTTTATGTTTCTTATTGTCTAAAGCATTTATTATTTTCATTTTCCCCCTCTCATATTCAGTGTGGACGGATTGAGACAGCATGGTGTCCAGAGAGCTGCAGAGACTTCAGGGAGAAACCTCCGTGTGATGGACTTCCAGTCTGTTGGTGTGGAGAGGACTGAGGGTCTTTCCTCAGCGAGGAGGACCAGGCCTGATAGAGGAGCCCATGCTGGGCACAGCTCATACCAACTGCACAGGCCTAGTCTGTCACGTTATTTGACTAAATGTGTTTACTTATAAATGTAATAGGTTTACACCTTCTGTCCATATGTGCTTTTTATTTAAAACATTTGATTAACTTTTGGTTCACATTTCAATAAATTGTATTTGTATTTGCACTCCTTTCGTCCATTATTCTTACTGAAAATGTTAGATTACACATTCACATCGGACTGAAGATTGGCCCCATTTATTTGTGATGTTGCAAACTCTGCGGTACAAGGCACAAGTGATGTGAAGCTCATAAAGTGAGGCATATAGAAATAATCAGCTGATGGAGTGTCTCATAACATCAGCTTTTAATGTTCCTCTTGGATGCTCTTCTTGACCCTCAGAGAAGGAGAAAATGTCGTGTCTTTCAGGCATGTCCTTTCCTAACAAAAATGACAGGAAACATAAAACATATTATTGCAGAACAAGTGTGTTATTTATGAAAGCGTTGTGTTTGTGTGTTTAGGGGCTGTAGATATAATTATTTTGTAATTGTAATGGTTTTTTTAACAGTGAGCAATCAGATTATGAATGAACAGTATGAAGTTCATCAACATTGAAATATATGTTATTATCAAAATAATATTTAACTGTTACAAAACGTAGTGCAACTGTAGAAGCTTGCTCTGTTGTCTCACTGAAAGAATAACTTTTACCACGTTTTTACAGACAATATTGAGAGATACATAGTAGCAGTTCTCACTGTGTTAAATATCTTTGCCTTCAATACATTAAATTAGAAAGCTGACAAAGTCATATTGCTAAATATCTAAAATGTAACTTTTTGCATGGAATAAACCCTCAACTTAACTGATGTGTAGGTGATCTGGTATTTAGTATTGTGTATTGGAATGTATATCAGTGTATTCAAGTCAATACTTCATTCATTTAAACCAATATCTTTCTTGATTCTTTGTACAGTATGACAAAATAGTCTTTGTACCTGAGCTGAAGTTCACCGCTGTGAGGAGTCCAGTTCTGTCTCTCACTCTCTGGTCCAGCCTGTCTGCATCACCTGGACACCTTAAACAAACAGATATATATATGTAAAGTACCATGTGTACAAACAATATGACTGATTCTCTTCTGTTGAACATGTTGGATAGTGTATTGTCCGAGTCAGGGTCCTTTTTATTTTACTGTAACTTTGGAAGTTGTGTTACCAATGCTTACTGTTTATTTGATACCCATTTGGTAATGCAATTAATAAAAACAATAAGGTTTGGGTTCGTTCTTCAGATGACTATGACGTTAACGTGTAAGCTCGATAATGAACTCCAGCTCAATCAACCATATTGTAATATCTAAGTAATCATCTTGAAATATGACATTAATAATTGTAATATACACACATCTTATTGTGAGGTTGATTTCACATACACGACATTAGCTTGTCTACATACTTGAGCATAGCCAATTTAAATTAACCTTAGATGCATACAGTTCTACCTACATAATAAAATATCTCTAAATTACAAGGATGTAACCTTATTTTATCAACCTCAAACAGAAGCCGTTTGTTCAACAGTATTATCCCACTTAACACTTGTCTATTTCGTTTTAACCTTTATATATACAGTCTATTATTTTAACTTGGAGGCTACGATTACAATCGTTAGCACCGATGTAGCTACCACTAGCTTACATGCTAACCCAAGCCTTAACATTCATTACGTAGCTGATTAAAATCATTAACACATAAATAAAGGACTCGAATTTTACTTACCGCATTCATGCACCGTCTGTTTTAACCGCAGAGCGAGTCACAATAGTCCGATATATAAGCATGAAGAACAAACAACCACGGCCGGCTACAAGTTGTGTTTCCTGGATGAGCTGAGCAGGCAGAGTCCCTGTAGCTAGCTTCACGGAGCTGCTAGCAGAGAGACAAGAAGCTAACAGCGGCAGGCACTTGACAGAGCCGTCACTCAATGTGACCACGCCCTAATTGATGCACAAACTTTAAGACCTAATATAAATAAAAGGGTCGCGTTAGAAAACAATTCACTCACAGATCCATAATCATGAAGGTGGAATCTAACTATATCAGGGTTTCCCACACATAGACTATACTTGGGCGGGCCGCCCAGGCAGGGGCGGATCTAGACAAATATTCATGGGGGGGCAAGAGGGTGGCAGGAGATTTTGAGGGGTGGCATCCCCTGACAGAAGTATATGCTGATTTAAATCGCAATCATATCAATCAATTAGGGGTGTAACGGTACACGTACCCGTACTGAAATTATTCGCTACGGGCCCTTCGGTTCGGTACACGTGTGTACCGAACGAATATAGCGTTAAACGTAAAAACGTTCTGGAAGTAATCTCAGGTATATATCATAGAGCGACCAAGTCATTTCATTGGACGAGAGGCATACTATGAGAGCTGGTCACAGGGATGCGTTCAAATGTAGTAAGTAATTTGAGGAACTGTCGAAATGGCGAATGCAGATAAAGTTGAGCTGAAAATCCTCCAGCATCATTGAAGTCTCCGGTTTGGGAACATTTTGGTTTCGCAGTTACGTACAAGGATGACGGACAAAGACAGGTGGACCGAACCAAAGCTGTTTGTCGGCATTGTTCAACTAACATTGGTTACGCGGCTGGCAATACATCACACTCATTTGAAAAGGCATCACCCGAATGTGAATATCACCGGTACCAAAAGAAAAAAGACTGAAGGGCAAACCCAACTCCCACTAGTATGTAAGCCTCCACCACTCGCAGAAAGTTCAGACCGAGCCAAAGCTATTACAAACGCCAAATATCCTTATGTTGCCATGTTAGCAAAGCGCTACCTGGCTGTATCTGCTGCCACTGTCCCTAGAGAGGGTGTTCTCCACAGCAGGAGACATTGTTAGTGCCAGCAGATCTGCCCTTTCACTGTGGACAAGTTAATCTTTCTTTAAACAACATGAAAATACAATGACAAGCAAGTCCTAATGTCAAGCTGGCTGCTTAGGTACTACAGTTCAAATACAAATTATTTCAGTTCATCGAAATGCTGCACCTTAATGTTTATTTTATTACATTTTTACAATTTTAACTGAACAATAACTGAATGAGTTTGTCTCACTCTTAGACCAGCAGGGGTACCAAATCTATGCAGACTGCTGCAATAAGTACATTAATTAACTGTCTCATCAATGTTTGTCTGAATGAATATGACTATTAACAATCATATTATTCCTATCAGCTGTCAATCACTGTTAATAAATAATAATAATAATAATAATAATAGATTTAATTTGTTAGCGTTTTTACAGGTGCTCAAAGACGCTTTACAGATATAGTGAAGAACTGTTATGATTCATATATTCATTTATTATTGAATAAACTATATTTGTTGGAGGAGTTAATGATGAATGTTCATCAAGATGCTTGCTCACCCTCCTTCAAATTTGAAAAACAAGTAATGATATCATTATTGATATACAGTTACAACCTTGACTTTACATCAGAAAGAACAAACATTAAAGAAGTGACTAACTGCATCAGTTAGGGTTAAAAAACGTGTATTCAGCTAAAACATATACATCGCTGCAGTTATTATCCAGTAGAAGGTCCTTACCTACTGGCCTAGTTAAATCAAAGTGGTTACTTTCTGTTGGCTGGGCAGTGTAGTTTTACACACCGTCTTATTTTACTTTTTCAGGACTTAAACAGTTTTTTGGGGGCAGACCCCCTCAAAGAAAAAAATATATACACGCATACAAGGTCATCATCTTAACAGTTTGTTATTCTCATCGAGTCATCCGTGAGCAGAGCATCAAGTTGGCATGTCTATTACAGCTGAATGCGGCGATTACTATTTTGTTCAGCAAAACGCCTCACAAACTTATTAAGATCAACAGCTGTAGTGCGTTTTGATTCAATGCTGAGTACAGCCAAACTTGACATTCTCTTCTCTGTCATTGTAGACCGCAACTACCTAATTCCTTCAGTGCTTGGGTCCGAAAGGCTTCTCGTTTTGCGCCGTCCCCTGTTCAAGTGAATTCGCCACCAATCATATTTCCACTCTCGCGCCAGGACCGGGGGAGGGGTTACATGACGTGCATCTTGTGCTGCATTCACTTGCACTCGGACATTAGAGATTTTCTCTCATAAATGTCCGATGAGCCACAACTTTTTTTCAAAACAAAGATGCCAACTGGGGTGGCAGCTGGGGTGGCAAGGCTATTGTTTAGGGTGGCAGTTGCCACCCCATGCCACCCCGGTAGATCCGCCCCTGCGCCCAGGTATATTAACGGCCGCCCAAGTATATTTCGCGACCCATTAGGTTTTTTTTTTTAAATAATTAAAAAAAAAAAAATTAATAATTTTTTTTTTATTCGTCCGTGACCACGACGCCATCTGCGATCGATTAACTTGTGGACAATGATCCCTCGCTCCCTTGCACTGATCTCGCCTCCTTCTGGCCTGTTAAGTGGCCTGCCTCACACAGGGTGACTGGCTGTCCACATGATGTGGCCTGCAGACATGGCCACTGTCATACAGATCATAAATCAAAGCCCTTGATTGGTCTCTGTGTGTCATTCAAGCTCGGGATAAGCTCAGCTCAGGTGAGGTAAAGGACTCTCTTAGTGTTTATAAAGTTAACTTAGTCTAAGTTCTCAGTGGGTCTCAAACGGTGTGGTCACCATTTATGTAAACACATATTTCCATTTGAGAGGGAAGTGATTGGTCTAATCAATGGATAGTGAGGTGGGCTGAAGATCGGAAGGCTGTGAGTTCAAATCCCGGCAGGAACACCACCACTAGTGTGCCCTTGAGTAAGGCACTTAGCCCTTAGTTACTCCAAGGAGAATGTCCCTGTAATCGGTCATTATAAGTCGCTTTGGATAAAAGCGTCAGCTAAATGAAATGTAATGTGATTAGTAAAATATGCATGAATAAATAAATAAAAAGTTAACTGGGTGAAGTGAGAGAGAGATCTCTTTTAAAATATATTGAAAGTTAGAAACGGAGATGGTTGGATAAAATGTGCAAGATAACGTTTATGTAGCATTTCTTTATTGTCGAAATTATGACATTTCATAACGGGATCAAATCAAAGTGAATGGCCTGCTGCTGCTGAATGCATGGGGCAAGTGACTGGAACAAGTTTTAAAAGTTATTACATCGTTTCAGATAATAAATTAAAGGTCCGCAGTACCTGAGCGTGCTCCACTAGCATTGTGGATTATATAAAAATCACTGGCCCGCGATTGTGTCTATTGGATACATTTTGGCCCTTGGACAAATGTAGTTGGTGATCCCTGCCATACACACATGCATTGGAGCTGTTCTTCATGAAATCCCAGAAGGATGAAGTGCTCTGACAAACAGTGCCATGTTTGCGCAAAATGATTATACAGGAATGAAAAGTCAATAAATAAACATGTTGTTAAAACATTTTTTTTTTTTTTGCGCACCCCCCCCCCCACGCGCTGCCACCACCCGCCCAAGTATATTTCAGATCTGTGGGAAACACTGTATATCGATAATAAAATGTATGGAGCCAGGGGTAGAAACATGTTTTTTTCTGCTGTAAAATTGGGCATTTTAACATGGGGGTCTATGGAAATTGCTCCTTTCTGCAGCCATCGCCTATCGGCCAATATATGAACTGCAATGTGTGGCACTTCCGTATTGGCTTCCCGGCTCTTCCCCAGAGTTTGCCGCTTGGTCTTAATGCACCGGCAGATGACAGCGCTGACAAAGTGTGTTTCCCGCAGCGAGACGCTACAATACTAATTGTGGGCTTATCATGTTGATTCGGCCACAACAGAAAAAAGAAAAACAAACTCTCGCTCTCTCCAGAGGGGCAGGTCAGCCAAAAAGGCCAAACGGGCCGTTGCCCGGGCAACATTAGCCCGTACCTGCGCACGTCCCTGCTTTTTAGATTGGTAAACCATACAAGATTATCTGTAAATCCAGTTATTTTTCAGGATGGTTGCTTTGTTCACCAGAGCCACCAAACCTGTTTGGCAACAATTTAAAGTGAATATACAATTAAGGGAAGTTCACATAATTGAAGAGTTTGTATAATAGCCTACAGGCTATACCTTTTATTTAAAATGATTAATGCAGAAACAAAATTATATATATATTTCTCTACTAATTAATATCTCATCTTCTTTAGAGAGACCCATGCCATAATAGTGAAAATGAAAGTGTATCAGTTACCTAATAAGTCTGCATGTGATCACATTTAGCACACATTGAATCATTACATTTTGTATTGAATAAAAGGTTTGGTAACCCGGTCAGTTATTTCCAATATGTTGTTCACCTTATTTAAATCAAGGTATACATACTCTCAGCACATTGAAATACAATTATACAGCACCAACATAATGTTACAGTCAAAAACTCATACTATAGTTTGAAGTATACCTAATTGAAAGGAGCTGGACTTTTGAAGAACATCATTTACAATCAGCAACTCTCTGGTGTACACATTATTAGTGTCAGCAAACATACCTAGAGTTGTGGAGCCTAGTTAAAACACAGAACTCAGTTAACAGACTTTTGTGCTAAATCTGCTGATGCCAAGTGTGAAACGTTTCAGCATGGATTTGAATTTCTTTGTATTTGCAAGAAAAACAATTTACGAGGTATATACAGTTTGTTTGTTAAGCCTCTCCCCCACATTGCTCATGTCATGTCATGTCCTCCGTAGGTTACACTTACAGCATGAAGAACAGAAAAGGGTATTTGGATTTGACAGTTTAAGGCCCCATCTATAAGTAATGCCTATAACACTGGGCACCCTTCCATAGGTTTACTATTGTGATCGTGACCATTCAATATCACTATTGTTATATTCATGGCCTTACATCTTTTTTGTATTGTGTTCTGAATTCAATTTCTATTGTTGTTTTTGTGCATCGCTGCTGGTGTGTCCATGTCTCATTCCGCTTTGCTGTCTGGACTTCTGTCTTTGCCTCTGTAATGATGTGTAATTACACTGCAGTTTAACATAGCGGCCCACTGAGATACACACCACCAAGGGCCAGCTCATTACTCTATCTAGAGCCAAAGTGATGGCATCACAACATCTGTCTCTCTCTTACGTGTACTGTCTCTCCAGCTCTCTTTCTGTTTCACTCTCATTTGCTCTTCCTGTGTCTGAAAAACAATGTAGGGCAGTGTCTGACCCAATTGCCATTTGTACGTGTGTGCTTGTGTGTGTGTGTTTAATTACCCAGTGTTATACCAGAGGCTGCAGTAATCAAAGCACAGCAACCAGAGCAGAACAATTTAACTACCTCAGCTCAACAATAATGACTTTATTAATGATTCGGGATCTCTGAATCACATTGCTATTTTAGCCATTGAAAATAGCTTACATTAAATATAATAACATTGTGATTATGCCAAGATTATATTCCTTGTCCTTCACCTATTTGTGAATGTTTAGAAAGTAATGAGAAACATTACATGCAGGAAGTGATCTGACTTCACATAGATCAACCGGGACAGGCAGAGAGCAGGACTCACCTTATGACATTTATGAAGCATCGCCATTAAACTAGGTTGGGACCTGAAGGGAAGGTTGGAAATGCATGATTTAAGGATAATGAGTTATGCAGAGTTGTGCAGAGAGTGTCTATGCCTATGGATAATACATTTGACCGTTTAAGGCATATTTAACAAGGGGATTTCGCTGCAACTATTCATACAAAGCAACAAGCTTTGTGGAGTCGGAGCATAACTTTGTATGTTATGGTACTTACTGTGTATAATGAGCCAAGTGAGAGTTTTACAGGGAAGACTTTCTTTGTCTGCACATTGCATTGTTTGGTTACAATCACAGACAACGCAATTACATATACAAGGGATTCAGTATGGTGAGAATTGGGATGAGCTACTCTGCAGATGAAGCACTCTCATGAAGCCAAAATATTATAAATAGATTTTAGGGGGGAAAAGTCCATGTCATCAATATTGGACATGCACATTGCTCACACACTGCAACCCAGCCTGCGTTGTCTCATTTATTTGTCAGCACCTGGGATTCTTGTTATAGAGATTAGCAGTACATTTCAAAGAAGCTAAATTCTGTAGAGAGGCATTCTACTTCTCTGGATGTCAAATCCCTGGAAACACACTCACGTCCAGACAAACATACACGTAACTCACAATTGTCTTGTCAATGCTTCAGGCTTACGAGCTTAGGGTACCAAGGTCCACTAAAACGCCTTACAAACGGTTTGTTCTTTATGGATTTAGCGACAAGGAAGGATAGGGCAGAGGAGAGAAGAGAAGAGGATCAAGGGAATCATAGGATCATAACTATTGAGTTTTTATTAAGTTTGTTTGCATATTAGGATCTGGGCACCCTCCATCCAGTGTCAACGATTGATGTTCTGCTTTGATGTTTTCTTAAGGGCAGTTTGCAGGATCAAGAATGCACTTCATTCAAAAACAAACATTTGTATCAAGCAATATTGTCTCTATGTTTCTTTAACCCTTTTAGAACTGATACAATTAATAACACATTTCATGCTACTTTTATTGACCAGATCATGTGGTTGCATCCAGCACAACTGATGGTTAAACATCTGAACCCAAACAACATTTGGTGGATTTAAATCCTCCTAACACCTTTTCACACTGCCATGAGCTCTACCAAGCCAGTACAGTGTTGTCCAACACTCCTCAACCATAAGTCTTTGCAAACTAAGGAATATCATCTGAATTCATTACTGACCCTGTTTTTATATCTCTACCTACAATTTCTGCCTAAAACATTTACCATTGTGATTTTCGCTCGGGTATTCCTGCTATTTCAACATGTCTCATCTTTTCGTACTTGCTCCAAATGATCCCTATCCACTCTGTATTTTGTGTCCCTCGTGCATCTTCCCGTATCTTTTCTGGCTTTCTGATCTTCTCTACCTTTATCTCTTTGATTGCATCCGATCACCTTCCTCCACTGTTCTCTACCATCAATGTTATGCACACATATCTTGACTTTCATGACACTTATTCCACCTCTCCAATGACAATTGTTGTGGAATATGTATTCATATATTTGTTTTTCTATGTTTATATCAGTGTGTGTGTGTATGACATGTCTCTTTGATATTTGGGAGGATTGCAACTGAGTCTTTGCTGGTGTGAATGCATGGCAATGAGAGCATCTGTATCACATGCCAACCTGTTATTATTCTCATACAATATGAATAACCCTGTTTTAGTGTGCATGTGTATGTGTGTACTTGCATGGCAGTATAGAAGTTGAATTAATGCATCCGCATGCACACATCTATTTCGCTCCCCTAGCCTCTCATTCCAGGTGTGCCTTTAGATGAGTCCGATAATAACAAGTCACTGTGTCACTTAATGCATAATGTCTCCGGTCTTTGACATTCTTAGCGTGTCTATCTCTATCCACAGCCACCGTGTTCAGGATGCAAGCAGTGATTTACTCTGGCAGTGTCTTATAATGCATGCAGTGAGCTTATTGTGGTTTGACAATTGATTGGAGGAGGATGAGAGGAAGGTATAACCCAGTTTGTGGCACCAGCATGCTGGACCTGATGTCCCCAGAGCGCTTTGATATACATAGAAGCATGTCGGTCCTGACCTGTCCACTCATATCACTGTCAGCGGTCACAACATTGGCTGACACTTATCTGATTGGTTGTCTTCATGTTTGAACTCTCAGAAAGTAATGGTATTGGTTGACACCCAGTGACACGTGTTTGATTAAATGACATTGTATTTGTTCCCGGTGATTGGAGTTTGATAACTTGACCTATAAGAGTGATTCTCTTTGTCCTTGTTTGTTTTTTGTCGGTCCAGGTGGTCTCCTGAGATGAAAGGTTGACTTGATTGACAGTTTAATTGCACTGTGAAATGTTTGTGATGTCTCTTCTAAGCTGGTTGCATGTGAGTTACGATTAACTTTGGTTGTGTGCATTGCTTTGTCCCATAGGATTAAAGAATGGGTTGATCAGATGCAGAAAGAGCTTGTCACCCTGGCAGACACAGCCACAGCTGGGAAGAGCCTCACGGAGGTATAAACACACACTTGCTACACACACATGCATAAAAAGCAAGCATTAAGCACATTCAAACCTGCTATGGACCTACTACACCAGTCGTTCCATAATTTCAAGTCGTTGCACTATTTCTTAATACAAGGTATCTTTTTTTTTGCAAATAACACATTGTGTTTGTTAAATCGATAACTTTACAATTGTACATGTTCACTACTCTCTTTATCTCAAGATTTTTCTGCAAAACCAACACCTGTATACTGTGGAGCAAAACGATGCAGAAGAGCTGGTTGCCAGAGCGGCAACGAAAATTGAACAGCTGCTGCGGAAGAGATCCGCTGCCTTAGAGGTAATACTCACTCCACTTAGAGGAACCAACTGTCACTTTGCAATTTTACTTTGGCACTAAAGCTGTACAGAAGAATATCTTCATTAACTAGGGCTATAATCTACATCTGCTTTTTGTCAAATCATTGTAGACTTGAATTTGTATAATTAATAACCAAAACCATGTGGTGATTTTAATCTACTTTTTGGTTCAACTACTGGTGATTATTTTGTATTCACATGCCCTTGTTGTGTATCTCAGTGGGCCGCTATGCTAAAATAAACTACTGTATATTTTGGGACATGGTTAAGTTTGTGACGATCAATTATACAAATGTGATATTGTAAATTCCTTTTTTGATTACCAAGAGTGCATTTAGCTTATGTTGATGGACCAATACAATGCAACTCCTAGATAGATATACGTACACTAAGAAAATAGATTTAAATGTTTAACATCACTATGGAAAATGTGTCTGTTGTTCTTGGCAGTTAATCTTTAAAAAGGAAAAACATGGATTAAACCCAAAACTCTGAGTTTAAGAGCTTCAGCTGCAGAGTGCACAACTCATATTTGTAGGTGTTGATGGGAAAGTCTATTGGATTTTAGTCCTGAAAAAAAAAAAGAAGAATTTCCATTTTTTTTTTAAATGTCCCCGCTGTGGGACAAATAAAGATTTTCTGATTTTCTGTTTCACATTTAGCAGGCACATGTACTAACACTTTGGACAAAGGGGTAATAAAACACACATTTTGAAGTGAATATCTATTTGATATTGAATGCCCCCAAAACATAACAAATCTGCTTCTGTCTATGTTTTAGTTTAATTATTTGTCTGGCTAAGGTTTCACACTAGAAAGATTGCTGTGGGTTTGGTTGAAATGATCCATTACAACAAATGGAAGCATGGGTAAAGCACGCACAGAAAGAGTAGAACGTGAGGACTGAGATATTTCTTCTGCAGGATCCATTTGAAAATGAGAGCTTTGACCGTAGGGATATTCTCTCTTTCTCCCCCTCTCTTCCCACCCTTTATTTCTACTTAGAAGTGAGTCAGAGATTCTCAACTATATCAAGACTTTAAACTGTTTTTATACATTCAGAGCGAGTTCACTTCGCCCCTTACTCTGCCTTTATAAGGCATCACCATTGTTGTCTTATTAGTAATGGAAAGGGAGTATTTATGAATGTCCATAAACATAACTTCTGCCAAGTGTCTGTCTTGTGTATTTTAAGTAAACACCCTGGTGTTCTTATCATGTTTCCATGCACTGGTGCCACAGGATGCGTAAGCAGCTGGGATCAAATTGGCTTCAGTGCATTTTCAAATGATAGAAGTGAGAGATAGTTGTGAGGATCAGCTTTTTATCTGATTGTGTCTAAGTGTGTGTTAAGGGTAGGTGATGGGTGGCGGATCATCTAGCCTGATGCGAACAGTTCATCCAACCTCTGGACATGGATCACTTTTCACTCTTTATTGCATCTTTGTGTCTCATCTTCTACTGCGAGTAACCTTAAGGCGCTCTGATATTGAATTCTCTGTCCTGAGATATATGAATGGGGAGATACATGGGTGATGTGAACGAAGGGCAAATGCAAGAAGTTAATGGATAAATGGGGTGACTGACAACTAGACCGTCTCTATGTCCATCTTTACATCCATCTCTATATTGGAGGAGACACTGAGGTTAAGCCTGGAGGAATTAAGGACCGGCAGCGATCCCAGCAACATGGATCATGTCTGCCAAGCTTCATACTTGTCAATATACAGGCATAGGATAATAAACTGGAAGACCTCTGTATCTTCATCAACTGTTATATCCTTTGTTTCCACAAACTTGGTAAAATCCAGAAATTCGGAGAGTGCCATTCAACAGTTTAATGTATTTCTAATGATACAACCCAACAGAGGACACTTGAAAGAGAAAAGGAGGAAGATTTTACTTTATGGTGAATAAGGATTGTTATCACAGTAGGAACATTACAATGCTATTCTGTTCCTGCTCACCTGATCTGGAGTTATTGGCTTTGAAATGCAGACCGTGCTTTCTACCAAGAAAATTCACTTTGGTCTCTATCCAAGTGATCGACATTACACCAGAAGAAAGTACAGAAGCTGCCCTCTCGGACCTCGAACTGAATTGCTTACAAACCAATTATCTTTTCACTGTAGCCGTTGTTGCTGGAGACTTCAGTCAGGGTAATCCTAACAATGTTATGTCTGACTTGCATTAACATACAGTATATAGACTGTGGAATGAACCCTCTCGATTACTGATATTCATATTTTCTACAGAGCTGAATCACTATTTACTTTTGGGAACAGCATCCATCTTGCTGAGGTGGTCGAAATATGTATACAAATGATGACACATGCCTCGATTGACACCTGAAGTCAGAAAATGGTTATGTCGAACAGTGGCCGCCATACAGCGAACTAAATGATGCAGTCTGGAGCACGTCCCAGGACACCACTGTTGACGTCACCAATGACATCAATGAATCATTCTCTCCAGTCTCAGGTGGACTTAATTTTAAAAGCAAAAATCAGTAACTGTACCCAAAAGTACAGTTAGATTTATTCCAAAACGAAAAACCATAGATCACTATGACCTATGGGACGCCATAAACATACACTGCAGCCTACAATTTAGGGTCTCAGTCTGGCAGTATGGACTATTATAAAGCAGCTAAAAGAGAAGTAAAAGGGGCCAAAGGGGACTACGGGAAAAAAGTACAATTTCAAAAGGGCAATCCCAGAAGCATTTGACAAGATCTAAGAACTATAACGGATACAAGCCCTCAAAAGGAGTCCCCCCCCCAAACATACACATATATTGGTATTATAAAGGTACTGGCAGGATTACATTTCACTGGAATTGTACCTTAAATGATTTGAATATAAACAATTAAGGTTGATTATTTTATTGACTCAACAGTTTTATCTTTTTAAGACTTCTAGGGTACAACACATAGAAGTGACACCAGCTTTAAGACTGCATACACTGTCCCTGTAGATTGGATACTTTGCGATGAGCTGATTTTTGTCGATGATTCATCTAAGTTAAATAAAAAGATCACGCTGTTTAGCAGAAAGAATACAGCAGGAGAATCCTTATTGAAGTTTGGAGATCCTTTCTTGTTGAGTGTCTTTGAGATAAGGTTGACAGTGACTCTCAATGTCAATATATTAGGAGATAGCCTAAGGCTCTTGAACCACTTTCACTAAGTGTATAACTACTTCCAAAGTGTTATCTTCCCTTTGCCTTTCTCTGTCATCTTTCTGTCGTTCCATCTCTGATTTCTAACTCTGAATGAAAGATGACCTTTGAAAGGTCACAGTTTACCTAGCCACAGGTGTGTGAATCAAGTGTGTGTCTTTGTATTTCTACCCATGCCTCCATAAATATGTGTGTGGCAGAGTGTCACATACATTATTAATGAGTACTTGGCTGCATACTGTTAGGACAGATCGCTTTATCAAAGGTTTTACATTGTTTACCCGGGTTTGATCTCAACAGGAAACCCACGGACACTCACACACCTACTGGGAGGTTTACCTACAGCGGCTATAGCTCAAGCCAATTCAATCAATCAACAACTTTATTAATCCCGCAAGGGGCAATTGGTTATGAGCAGCAGCTCAAAAAAATAATCCTCTTTTCATTCACAATTTGCATATCTACTTTACCTTCTTGTAGCGAGATATTACTTTGAAAAGGTTTGTCAAATCAGTTGACCACATAGTCCAAGTGTGCAATGTGCCCGAGGCTAGAGTCAATTACTCTTTCTCTACCCTGTACACGGCCTGTTCTCTCCTGGTCCGGCTGCCTCTGTACGCTGTAATTAAACACTTAATTATTGATGAGTACTGTTATGAAAAACTGATTATACAGTGAAGACATAAATGACATGGATGCTCACACATCAATATATTGTCCACCTAACAACCAGCAATCGTGTGTGTTTGGGTTGGTGTCTACAGTATATGTGTGCCTGTGCAATTTCCTCTCTTCTCCTGGGGTGAAGGTGTCTAGTGACTAATGAGCCAGTCTACAACATTACTTAGAGTAATACCTCAACCAGCACCACTAATACTCTACAGGACACAGGTGGCCCAGTCCTGTGTGTGAGTGAGTGAGTATGTGTGCTTGTGTGCTGACAGAGAGAGAGAGAGAGAGAGAGAGAGAGAGAGAGAGAGAGAGAGAGTCTCAGCATTGTTTTGTAGATGTGTGTTTTATCCCTGTTCTTTACATTTTTGTATCATGTTTAGCTCGATTTCAGACAGCTACATTTGCCTTGAATGATGATCTATTTTCACTGAAGGATAAATATAAAAAAATGTCCATTGAAATTTTAAAACCTGACCTGATCAGAATTCACTTCTCTCTTCTCGATCAATGGGAACATTGCACGAGTACATTTCCTAAAGCCAAACATGGCCCCATGTCCCAACCAACAACATAAAGGCTTTTCCTGTTGTGTGTAGTTAAGCCACACGCTCTTTAATATTATACACTTCAAAATGCATTGTTCATCATTTAAGATATTATAATCATTAGTTGCCACCACAGTATATTCCACAATCATGTCATAGACACAGCATAGTTCCATTGAATATCGAACACTTTTTATAATTTACTTCCTTCAATATCTATGCAATTTAAGAGAATGTCAGTATGCTGGACATACTTGATTCTGCTATTATTACTGCACCTTTTGATACTGTCACCTTCAGTAGACCTTCACAGTCATTGTAACTGTAGTAAAATAAACTGTAATTCCAACGTTAACTCAAACAGCATATCCAAAAGATGTGTCACACGCTTAACCTGTACTGTATGTTTACATGTAGCATTTCACTGGATAAGTGAGTATAATGTTTGCTATAAAATAATCTTACAATATGCTAGACACTGTCGTTTTTTTCTATTCTTTGTACCAGTTTTGAATTTCCCTTCATGACTTGCCCTTGAAGACATTAAGGAGAAACCATTGGGAGAAAAAACAACCTGCCCTGGCAAATGTTCAAACATTCTCATGTAAAAAAGATGAAAATATTGTCAACTCGTCTATTTAGATTAGATTATAATTGTATATTGTAACAGGAAAGACTTATTTTCTCTATTTGTTACATTGATACCATCTGTATATATATATATATATATATATATATATATATGTAACTTGATTGTCTATTAGTCATTTTTATAATCTTTGGGATTCTCTATGCAGTGCATTTTGGTTCAGTTATCCACTTCCCTTCATTTAGAGGTGTGTGGTAAGTGTTCGAGGGTTATTTGTGCATGTATTCGATAGTCTTTAGGGCCCAAGTCTAGGACCATATTTTTTATAAATATGTTGCCTGCTGTCACAATGTTATAATAATGAGCACAAGATGTGACATTACTGTAAGATGTTTTCACATGTGTGTATGTGTCTGTCTGCCAACGTAACATAGTAATGAAAAGAGGATATGATAGGATCAGAGATATTTCAGTCTCCAGAGCAGATGTTACTCAACCTCCCATCTCTGCTTTGCACTCATCATATTAAGCAGACAAGAGGTTTCTGCATGTGTTTGAATGAGTGGTTACATTTGTGTGTATGTGCATATGTTTGATATGCAGAAAGGGAGACGGGGAGAGTGAGATGGGGAATCCTAACTTATGGTAGGCCAGGGACAAGTGTCTAATGCATTAATTGAGAAGAGATCCAAACTGTGTTAGTGAATTGCAACATGCTTGCAGTAACATTTACTTTTGATTAAGAGACAATTACAACCTTTCACTGTCAACAGATGCAGTGTTTTCATATATAATACCCACCATTAATTAATTGTGACATCTAGTGGAACTAATATTGTATTGCTTTTTTATAATTACTGTCATTGAGACAAGATAATTAGTGACTTGTTATTACACCAGTTACGTTCTCAACCACTATCTTCGTGGACATTGTTGCTTTCTGCCCCTGTTGCTCTTTTCCATCAAGCCTTTGAAAAAGTGTGTCTTTTACCTTTTGCCTTATTTGCAGCTTTTTAGATTTAGGATTATATTAGCTTTAGTTACAATTTATGAAGTCTTTATTACAAATCCCATTTTAGGAAATGGTCCCTGTATCTTTTTACCTTTTGAAATAGAAGATTATGACGCTCAATGTTTGTGTTGTAGGAGTAATCCAACTGATTCCCTGCGAACTCTGACTAGGTGACAGACTATACATTCTCTGAAGTGGACAGTCTTTAAGATGTGAGCCAAAGAGAGGAATGAGACTGGAAGCAGCTGTAGATTTACCGATCCCAACGGAGGGTTTGGCCTCTGAGAGAAGTCATGTGGAGCCACACGGCTCTCCCTATGGGCTCTCACGGCTGTAGATTCCTTTACTCTTCTTTGTTTCACTTCCTTTTCCTCTCATCCCCCCTCTCTAGTCTACTGTATCTCTCATGTGTCCAGCTCCTGGCCTTTTGCCACACTTCTGTGTCAAACTGGAATTTCAAATCAGCCTTTCTCTATCTCTCCTGATCTCTGTCTCACTTTTATTATGCTCCCTTCTTTCTCCTACTGCATCACTTTTCCCTCTGCCTCCACCTCTGCTCTTTTGTATCACCCCTCTCTAACACTATTTTCCTCAATTTCATTCTGTCCTTTCCATTTCCCCTCTTCTCGATTTCTTGTTTCTCCCAAGTGTCTCTTGTTTCTGACGCATCTTTTTTTTCACTACTCTACTCCTTATTCACACACCTTTACACAGGAAACAAAATAATACATTGCTGGATAAAGCTCCCATCATATCTCTCTTTTATCATCACACTGCTCATTTTCATAAGCCACATTTAATGAGAACTATGTATATACTGTGATTGTGCTGAGTCTGAGTATTGTTACTTTTTCTCTGGACTGTCCTTTCTGGTAATCCATCTGCTCACACTAAGCCTTTTTCTCTTCCCTTTCAGACTCTCCTCTTTTATTTTCCTTGTGCTGACCCTTCACATCTCACACACTTTTACTTTGTTGTCATCCCTTTGAGTTTCGACTAATTATGGGGAAAAAGATAACCAGCGTTCATATGTGCGGACATGTAAGAAACAAGGATGGGAACGATGAGACTGGATGTGGGTGTTAATGATCTTTTAGGCCGTTACTACTCTTGTGGGTATTGCTTTGTTGTCTGGGAGAGAAGGCAGTGTGCTCTGAATGGCCCATTGATTTCAGGCGTGTGGAGAATTTGACACACACACACACACACACACACACACACACACACACACACACACACACACACACACACACGCGCGCACACACACACACACACACACACACACACACACACACACACACACACACACACACACACGCGCACACACACACACACACACACACACACACACACACACACACACACACACACACACACACACACACACACACACACACACACACAGGGAGTCTGGGAGGCTCTGTGAGGTTTAGCAGAGCCTGTCTCATCTTCCCTGTCTATCCTCTAAGCTGTGCTCTGCTTTCTCACTAAATGCACGGTGGGCTGCTGGGCTGCCCTGGCAGAATGACAACTAAGACTGGTGAGAGCAGGGCAGAATATCTCTCTCTGGGGATAGTCCAATGCAATCCAACACTCAAGCCAGCTCTGAATGTTTATGTGCTCTTTATGGCTGCAGTGTAATGTTCTCAAATATTCAATGTGCATGAACAATAGATGGTGCATTATATTAGAAGTATTATGACACAGATATGGCCTTATTGTCAGTTGGAATATAGGCCCAACAGTTGCGGTTGTCATTAGGCTGTTCTCATGTTTATCGAAGACTAAGATAAAGCTAGCCAACATGTATCAGCAATGCTGCCTGCAGATAGGAATAGACATTTTGTGCCTCGTAGTATTAGATTTCATTATCATGAATTCCTCTTTTACTCGTTTTTCTCACTGAAGCACCTCATTCCAAAACCACTCCACTTCCCCACGTCCACAGAATCAATTCCCAGTCTCTTCGTATTCATCCCCCCTCCCATAAAGGCTGAATAGGGACTCCAGTGGTCATCCGGTGACAGAGTAGACTAATTATGATGTGGAGCTGGGATATCTTTACATTACACTACATTGAATTGAGCTGACGCTTTAATCCAAAGCGACTTACAATTTGACCAAGAAGATACAAACTTGAAGAAAACAGAATCATATAAGTACATCAGGTTTCATAGAGCCAAAACATTTCAAGTGCTACTCAACTGGCTTTAGATAAGCCAGTCCTTTATTAGTATATAAGTGCTTTATTAGTCATTTTATTGCTCGAAGTGGAGTCGAAAGAGATGAGTTTTCAGTCTGCGCCGGAAGATGTGTAAGCTTTCTGCTACAATAGCAGAGAGAGATACTTATGAGCGGTAAGATCAAGCACTCTACGGCAAGTGTGTTTTCCACTTCCATTAAATAAACCGTTGTAGTGTTACATTTGGATGTTTTGACTGATTAATGCTGGTTTCTGATCAATTGGCAGAGAGGCAACATGCAAGGCCTCCGTAATGAACTGTTATGCCAGTTTGAGAAGAAAGCTGTCACTCAGGGAGCGGCCTCATCAAATCAAAGCTCTGAAGCTTAGTGCGTATTTGATTCTGGTGCTACTTTCTTTAGGAAGTAACATGTTTGACAAAGAGAGAGATAGAAAGGGATAAAGAGGAAAAGGGAGAAAAAAGAGAAGGGTAATTAGGTATATTTCCTCACACGACCCTCCCCACCCTCCCCCATATCTCCCACAGGGGAGAGGAGCCTCGTCAAAGCCCTGTCATGAATTTTTAACAACCCTGTCGGCCTGCTATCTTAGGAGCTGTGTGTATCTGTGCGTATTTGCATGTTCACATACAGTAAGTGTGTGAGGAAGAATATATCTATATATTGACCCAAAATCCTGTAGTCCAATATTCTCCACTAATGTCAATCAAATTGCTAGAGCATTACGCTTAATGTATGGAGTATTGAACAGCTGTTGCTTAAGCTTCTGGATCATATCACTAACAAAATCAAGGAGTTATAAGCCATATGTTTATGCACTGCTTTATGTGTGTGTTTATTCATGCATTTGCAGTGGTACGAGACTATCTTTATGCATTTAGAATATTGAACATGGTAAAACAATCTGTTTTTCAAGTGTGACATTACTGTGATGATACATTGACATAAAAAGAGTTTCAGCACTTAGCACGTTTAGCATAGCTACTGTTTTCCCTCAGGTGCGCTCATTATTACAGTCTTAAATATGATCTTGTCTTCTATTTTCTCATGAAACACTTATGGAAGAATAACCAAGCTTTTGTTATGAACGTCGTCAAACTGTTAACTGTTTGATTCAGACGCAGATCTCTAGAAGGAATCAATGAAATAGTCTTAACACTTCTAACGTTTGGTCAATGAAGGCCTCATCGTCAGGAATTTGATGGACACAAATATACATTTAAGACATATGTTTCAGTACTTGATGCAGACAGTTATGGAACTTGTTATTTTTGCACATGACGAAATGGTGTGTAATAACTTCATGGTCACTATTTTGTTTAAGTGTGTGTGTGTGTGTGTGTGTGTGTGTGTGTGTGTGTGTGTGTGTGTGTGTGTGTGTGTGTGTGTGTGTGTGTGTGTGTGTGTGTGTGTGTGTGTGTGTGTGTGTGTGTGTGTGTGTGTGTGTGTGTGTGTGTGTGTGTGTGTGTGTGTGTGTGTGTGTGTATGTGTGTGTTTCTGGCTTGATGGGGTGTATATCTAGCTGCTGACAGCCAGTGCAGAGGAGGTGGAAGCAGGTCTGGAACAGAGCCCAGGACTGGAGGCCAAAGGGATGGGGCTGTTGATCAAGAATAGAATCATTGCCGACAGCAGACACATGGTCATAGACAAACACATTCATACCCATACTCACAGTGAAATATACTAAAAGCAGCATCCATCCAGTTACTGCTTCAGATCCAATATGACGTTTGTTGTACTTCCCTGCAAGCACAGTCAGGCAGATAGGAATCGGATGGAAATTCATCCATAAATACATTTAACTGTCATGAATTATAATTGCATCAATTATGTCATGGTACTATGGTCACTTGCACTGCTTTTGTGAGGTAAGTCAGTGTGCCAGACAGATGGGTTTATTTAAGGGCAGTGCTTCCCTCCACAGTCTTGTCATTATCGGTACAGTTTGAGGAGGGCAGACCTGGGCCAGACTAACATTTGACCTGTGTGGATTTGCCTGGGTGAATATACACACTCAGTAGTGTCAGTTTTGTTTCTCTTCTTGCTGTCTGCCTTCAAATCTCCTTGTTTTTCTATGGTTAATGTTCAGCACTGCAAACACTTCCTATTTGAGTGAGATAATATTCTATTTATTCTAAATACATTTTAATTGTAATTTATTTTTCAATTAAATTAAAATGTTCTAGCCTAACAATTACTCTCATTCTGGACCTGATCTTGCACAGCATATCGTTTTTGTTACAATACTGCAATTCACATTCTAATCAAACAATCAAGTGATTTTCAGCCAACAAAAGTCAATGCAGATAATAATGTCCAAATCAACAAAGATGCAGTAATAGTGTAAATTGTATTTAAAATGTATCCACTATGATGTCCATTTAGTGGATCGGTGATACATCAGAATTGCCTCCAACATAAAATCTATACTTTTTCACATTTTCACAATTACAACACTCCTTAGATGTTACTTAATCTTCCCTGGTTATATTTACTAGGCAAAGATCTCTGACTATGGACGGATTGACATATTTTCCTGAGCTGTTGAGCATTTCTAGCGTCTGTGGCCCTTGATAAAACTGTGTTGCACTTACAAGGGATAGTCATTGTATAGGGTGATACACTAGTGTCCACTGTGGTGGATGATGTGTAACTATTAGGGGTGTAACGGTATCCGTATTCGTCCCGTACCGTCACGGTTCGGACGTCACGGTTCGGCACATGCAGTCACACGGCCAATACGCCTTTTTTTTACGAGTGGGAAAAAAGTCTGTCATTCAGGGCAGTATCCACTACACTATATATAATCCAGGGGGCGATATTGCGCCTAAAAGCTGTTTGCCAGCCGCCCTTTAACAACAAATGAAGACCAAGAACAAAACACAACAAAACGAACAAAATACAAGAAGAAGAAAAGTTAGTATGGCGATTTCAGATAACACACAGGAGCTAGAACTAGTGATGGCGAGATGAAGCCTTATGAAGCTTTGAAGCTTTCTAGCCAATTGGTTCGCAAAAGGGTTCATCTCATGAGGCTTCATCATGGGCTTCATCTGAACACAAACCCCCCTGTTGGTCAAAGTGTGTAAAACAGGCAGGTTGGACATCTCAACAGTGTGCTCTATCTCGTACCGAGTTCCCATTGAGTAAAGCCTTAGAATAACTCTAAACAACGAACATTAAATCATATTTTCATGTTAACAATATTGTATTTATTCCAGTTTAATGATTGTGATTGAAAAGCCTAAGCAGGCTGGTAAACATTGCAAAGAGGGATTTGTATTCCTTAATAATATTCATAAACGTAACCATGTTGTAGCGTGAGAAAGGCTAAACCATATCAAAGAATACATTTATTAACTACATTATCTAATTTAGCTGTAGCTTTTATAAACAACAAAAATACGTATTGTTCAGTCGTTGAACCAGGGACCCTGCGTCATGAGTCAACTGCTTTCCAGCTGAGCTGCAGCACACACGCTGAATCTTCCTGAAAACACGGCAACATATTTATTCATGTTTTTATTTGTTCATGTTTTTATTGATGTTTTTATTCCTACATTTATTTATGCTTGTATCTATTTATACTTATGACATGTTCCGACCTATATATGAGTGAGGGTCTGAGCTCTCTTGATTCCATCGTGTCACCGGTCCCGGGTACAGGAGGGGTAATATGGTTCTTATTATACATCCATGGGTATTATGAGCTTCGTGGTTCAGCGGTTCAACCGATCTGAATCGCTTCGTGAAGCAGTCACGTGGTATCGACAGGCAGCGAGGCTTCGTTTGTCATCGATGACGTCACTGGCCCAAAACGATACAAGCCTCGGTACATGCTTCACAAAAAGCTTCGGGGATTACTCGACACACGCTCCGAAGCCTCGGCGCAATACGTAACATCACTAGCTAGAACCCACCTGCTTCTTTTAAATCAGCTGTGTGGGAACATTTCGGGTTCCCTGTGGACTACAACAACGATAAAGTGTGCGAGTGGTGGATCGGACGAGGACGGTGTGTCGGCGTTGTTAGACAGCGGTGCGGTATGCTAATGGTAACACACGCCAAACATGCTAAATCACATCAGAAGGCATCACCCAGATTTGCCAATCACCGGAGCCCGGAAAAAGACAACAGCAGTTCAACAGCTTCTCCCCGCGGTTTTTAAGAAGCCAATAGACATGAAAGCAGTGAGACCAAAATAAATAACGGAAGCTTTTGGCTTATTATTTATGATGTAATCTTTTCAAGACATTCTTTTTAGTTTTACAGCTTGATGAAACCTTTTTGTTTGACATCAGCCATTATGTTATTAAGATAATATGGCCATCTGAGTCTTTATGGTTTGTTTTTAACTGTTTAATACAGTTAATTATTCAAAATGTCAGAGTTCCTTATTTTTAAAACTGAAACTTGCACTACTGTTCAAAAATAAATTAGAACAAACCTGGAATTATGCATTTGGGACTTTTTTTTGCTTTTTCTTGTTGTACCGAACCGTGACCCCCAAACCGAGGTACGAACCGAACCGTGACTTCTGTGAACCGTTACACCCCTAGTAACTATACAATCAGAACCCATTCACGTACTGTACAAGAAAATGGCTTTGAATAGCTGTCTCTGCAGTGACCACTATGAGTGAAAGGAATCTAGTCGGACTTGTTCAAGTATGGATAGGGCTAACTAATCAATACTGTTGAGGTTATGGCTTGACATGGTTCCTTACAGGTACTGCCTATCTGAATTTTTTTTTATGGCATTTTATCAAGTGAAGCATTTGCGTGTATTAAGCGTATATCTAAAATGAACATGTCGAAAGGGTGTATTTGCAGTGCATTTCAGTGCACTGTGCATTAGTAGTGACATTTTTGAAAGATCTTTTTGAAATGCATTTTCAATGAGGAACTACTCTTAATTTGAGTGTGTGCATGTTAGAGATACGTGTAGAGCATTTGTCAGGTTGATTATATTTATATCCCCCTGTTATTTTATCCATTGTGATTGACAGCCTCTCAGTTGGTAATCTATTAGCATTTGACTTTATTCACTAATCTACTGTTTCTACTTTCTCTTCCTTTTTCTTTTGCTCTCATTTTCACACACAAAAACACTACTCTCTTACATTACAACCTTTTCATTCTGCTTGTACAATACTGTGGTGTGGCCTTTAGCAAATAGTGCTGTAAGACCCTGATAGCCATGTGGTTTTAGATTCTAATTACTTCTCTGTCTCCTGAATGTTCTCTTTCGTGCTTTTTTACATACTCTTCTTTGCTCAGGTCTTCTATAATTAGACTGATGCCGTGCAGGATGCGTGCCTTGTGCGATGTCCAATCTAAATCCCTGTCATATTTCACTCCCCAGAAACTGGCCACAGCTGCTGAGAACTTCCAGATGGAGCATGACTGGAAGGACGAATTTGAGGTAACGGAGGGACATGAAAATACAGACACACACCTACATTGGCAAATGTTTTACTTATGTATTTGTTTTATGCGTGTGCATTATGAACTGTATGTTTGTAAAACAAAGGGAGAGACATGAACACAAAAACAGTAACTGCCAATCACTAAATCCGGATTTACTGGCCATACATTTTTTGTCATAATAGATTCAATCTGTTTATGTCCGTGTCATTAGCAGTTATTACAGCGTCATTACTAAATGTGTTTATTGCATTTTATACACTGTGTGGCAGATACTGTACTTTCTAAGAATCACAGTGGCACACAAACACAACGCAGAGGAAAGCGGTGGTCAGGAAAATGACTTGTCACACAGACAGTTAAAGATGTGTCTGAGCTGTGAATTACCATATTGCTTTCTCAGTTGCAAGGAAAATGTTTCCATGGAGCATCGCAAATGGCTGTGGGCACACAGACACAGAAGTAAAAAGAGGATACTTTGCACACTCAGCTTAACTCATGCAGTATTCATTTGATCGGAGGCACAGACTAGTGTCTTCATTAACATAAAGCTGGAGAATTCACTAATGGAGTTGACTGCCAACAAAATAAAGAGCTGTTTAGAAATGTATTAAGCACTTCATGATGCATAAATGTTGCCCTTCTTTGTGCAACACCCTAAAGCAGCCACAAAGTGATATTTGGGCTTCCGTGTGACTTGTTTACAGGGCGATGAAATCTCCTACTACAACGCAAAGGACAATGTGAGTGTGCTTCCTTCCGCCTTTTTGCTCTCCTCTTCCATTTTAGCCCCTGCAAACACACAGGTCACACTCAGACACAGGCCGGTAATATGGTTTTACTACATAGCTCCGTCTGTCTCTTGTCCTCCCTTTCAACTCATCTTCACTCCTCTCCTCTGTTTCCTTTCCCTGTTCACCACTTTCATATGTTATTCCTTTATCCTTGCCTCTTCTCCAGGCTTTTCTTCCTGTGTAGCTTTCTCTCCCTCATCCCTCCTCCCACCCTCTCTCAGGTGAAGAGGTTTTCTGCCATGTTTCTCCTCTAATTGACAGATGAGATGTATGAGCTGGCTACACTGTTGCTTTATTAGGAAGCAACGGTTCACTCTCTCTCCCTCCCCCCTCTTGCATTTTTTCTCTCCCTCTCCACCTCACCATCTCATTCCCTCTCTACTCTGCATTCCTTCCTCCATATCTCATCATGCTTTTCTTCATATATCTCCCCGTCTGTACTGCACTCATTGATGTAAATTGGTGAATGCACACTATGAGTTATAAATCTCCACAAGGGGCATCGGCAATCTGGCTGTCTCTTGCTACTGCTCCAAAGTAAAGATGATAAGAAGGCGAAATAGCAAGATATCATCAAGAATACGATGATGCTACATACACAGTATTTTCTTAAACGAGCTGGGAGGGTGTGAAAAGTGCAGCGATGACATTATCTCCTCAGACAGCAGGATGTAGAATCAGTCATGTGCTTTTAAATAAACCCGCAAACTGTGTCATGCATGCAATGAAGCAAACAAAATAAAGGCTTTGAATGATATCTTCAACACACAAAAAGCATTACTGTCTGCATCTCGATTCTCCTTTTTCCCCTCAGCTGGATGTAAATGAGACTGAGGGAAGGAAATTCAGGATTCAACCAGACTTTAAAGAGGACCTGTCATTTAAACGTTTGACTGATTACAACCACACGGCTGTCCACATCCCCACTGACATTTATGATGGCTGTGAGTACACACACACACACACACACACACACACACACACACACACACACACACACACACACACACACACACACACACACACACACACACACACACACACACACACACACACACACACACACACACACACACAAAACCAAGTGGTAACCATGGATACAAGTGACACACCAGCCCATTATGAAATGTTGTTTACAGATTGCTCCTCTAGCAATTTTGCCCATGGTCAAATAATGCCATGGTCAAATAATGATTTAAAAAAAAAAAAGCGATACAGCATAATAGCATCTTCTCCTGAGCCCCATTTTCTCTTAGCTATAAGCTGTGTGTCCTTGGGAAGTAAATTAATGGAGGGTCCTCGAAATGAAATGAATTGATGTTTTTTGGCCTTTGTCCTGAGCAAACCCATCAAGCTTTTGATAATGAGTCTTTTGATTCCTTCTTTTAATATGTCCTGAGGCTTAAATTAATTATTTAAGTAAGTAATAAGTGTACGTAAAAGTTGGATTGATTTAAATTCAAGCCAGTGGTCCCACTAAAGGTGAACTATTCATACATTTTAATACAATACTGTATTGACAAGGTGCTTATGTTTTCGGCTCAGTTTGTCTGCTTGTCCACTTGTATGTGCATGATTTGATACTGTACTGGCTCGATTTCCATAAGATTTTGTGGAAGGGAGTATTATATACCAAGAAATAATCCAATACATATTATATTTTACTTTTGTTAAAAGTGTGTGTTGCATTTATATGTCGTAGGAACATTGGAAAACAGCTATCAACTTGCCATTTAAAAGTTCTGGGCAAAACATCACGTCTGATGTTTTAATCATAATTATTTTACCTACACTGAATAATAATAGCATATGTGCAAGATAAGCATTTTACAACCAAGAGAGGACCATTTCACTGTAGTGCCAGAACATTACATTACATTGCATTTAGCTGACGCTTTTATCCAAAGCGACTTACAATAAGTACATTCGACCAGGAAGACACAACCTTGAAGAAAACAGAATCATATAAGTACATCAGGTTTCATAGAGCCAAGCATTTCAAGTGCTACTCAACTGGCTTTAGATAAGCCAGTCCTTTATTAGTATATAAGTGCTCTGTTAGCAGTTATTTGTTAGTAATTCTATCGCTCGAAGTGGAGTCGAAAGAGATAAGTTTTCAGTCTGCGCCGGAAGATGTGCAGGCTTTCTGCTGTCCTGATTTCAATGGGGAGCTCATTCCACCATTTAGGAGCCAGGATAGCAAACCCACATGTTTTTGCTGATGGGAACTTGGGTCCCCCTCGCAGCGAGGGTGCAGCGAGTCGTTTGGCTGATGCAGAGCGTAGTGCACGCGCTGGGGTGTACAGTTTAACCATATCCTGGATGTAGGAAGGGCCAGATCCATTCGCAGCATGGTATGCAAGTACCAGTGTCTTGAAGTGGATTCTAGCAGTTACCGGAAGCCAGTGGAGGGTGCGGAGGAGCAGCGTGGTGTGGGAGAATTTAGGAAGGTTGAAGACCAGACGAGCCGCTGCATTCTGGATGAGCTGCAGAGGTCGGATGGCACATGCAGGTAGACCAGCCAGGAGGGAGTTGCAGTAGTCTAGGCGTGAAGTGACGAGAGCCTGGACCAGAACCTGCGTGGTTTTCTGGGTCAGCTGGGGACGTATCCTCCTGATGTTGTACAGAACCTGCTTGATGGCCCTTTGAATGCATCAGGTTGTCAGTAGTTCTGGACTTGTATGGCATTTTAGTTAATGTATTTTTGAAAACAAATTAAGGTTATTACAAAACTTACGTGCATCCATTTAATTTACTGTGTTAAAAAAGAGACATTTCTGGTAATTTCATCATCATGTGGTGACATTTACCTTGAGTGGTTCAGAATAATTTGATTCTCGAGAGTGCCTGTGACATTACAGCTCAAGTTGAATGTTAATGACTTAAGGATGTTCTTTTGAATATCTTAACTGTTGCCTGAATTATAGGCATATTATAATTGAACTGCTTTCTTTTTTTATCAAGTGGGACTTAAGAGCGATCCACACTAAGAACAATAACTAAAACCATAACTATAAATATAACAATGTGAGCATCCACTGGCGCCGAGCCCACGCTGCGCACTCCAGCTGTGTTGGGGCCCCAAAAAGGATGTTGATGACCTGTTACTGCTGTACATTGCGTAAAGAAAGACATTAAAATAAGGTTATGATTAAAAGACAAACAAAACAGTTGAGAGTATAGCTATTGCTGTGCAGCATAGCCATGGGGAAGGAGTGTGGTGTAAAGAGAGGCAGTATATTACAATAAGTAGACTACACTTTATGGCAGCCTCCTGTCTTGAACACATACAGTACACCTTCATATTTGATTGGATTTTGATTGGCTGTCAGTGTTTTTATTGTAAATAAACCCGCTCTGAAAGTGATCCCAATAATATCTCTGCCACTGCCTGTCATTATAGGGTCTGGACTCTGGCATGCTTGAGTAGGACAATTTCTTTAAATCATCTATTTATAGTGGTCTTTAAATTTCTTGGTGTTAATGGCCCTTTACAATGAGCAGTAAAGTGCACGGTGCCTTGCTCAGGGATACTTCACCAGGAGACATGGTTCATGATTACTTTAACAGTCCAATCACTGAGTACTTCCTCCAAACACCAGCCTGCTTAGCTTGTGCTTGTGTATTTGTATATGTGGTTGTATGAAACTGAGTTTCTTTGTGGGTATGTTTAGATATTCAGTAATTGGTACAGTGGGATATTGTGCGTCAGCAGTGACTTGGAGGGACAGCAGAATAGAGTGACTTCCTCAGCATGCCCCTCAGCGTGCTGGGGAACCGTCTGGCCCCAGGGTTAACCACTTTGCCTGTCCTCTCTTAACCCCAAACACAGGGTCAGCAATGAGGCATGAGATGGGCACACACTTTTGTCTTTGTATTTTATCTGTAAAATGCAAGCCTTATTTATTAGCATGCCGTTGAAATTGCTTCTGACTTTGTGATTTGTTCCCAGGGATACCTCTCTGGCCATAATCTGGGTTTGGTGCCATGACTCCTCACACTGCTTTTTTAGTTAAGGGTTGTGTTTATTGGTAGCCTGTAATAAGTAAACATAGCTGCTTGGACCTATAGCAAGACCATATGTGTGTTTTTCAAGTGTGACCTCTCGTATATTGTGTCAGATATTCGCACACATGAGGTGTTTATTTTTATGCCTGAACAAAAAAAGATTTGATCTTCACCCTATAAATGTTCCAGGAATAGCCTTTACTCAGCTGGAGAAATTTGAATTTTCCGGATAAAGTGGGAGGCAAGTTTATGAAATCATCTTCTATAGGCATCAGCATGTCACGTGTGTGAAACGAGTGTACAATAAGAAGCAGATGTTCAGATGACAGAAAGGTCACATCTGTTGGCCTGTTAAGGACATGGGCATATGTGTGGCAAAGAAAAAAAGAAAATGGTTGAATTCAGTGTATTGATTTTGGAAACAGAAGCTGAACATATATTCATGCAATTTGTCACCCCAAGGCTAGGTAAAAAAACACTATCTTCCGAGACTAACAGAATAAACCAACCAAAAAGAAAGACAGCAACACTCAGAGTCACAACAGAGAAAGTGAGACAGACATAATGAGATTGACAAATAATAAGAGTATTTAATGAATAATGACATTCATGTTTACTCCTGTAATAAAGGACGACCCCAGTTTGCCATAAATTAACAGACAACATATAGTATAAGTTTATTCAAGCCAATATATTATGTTATTCAGGAAGAGCATTCCCCGTTATTTAGTGGTACACCTTCAGTCTCTGGCCAAGGCTTGCCTTCTACGTGTGCCCTGCCCGGAGCATCACCCTGCCATTCTCCACCCCTCTTTGGTTGTCCATTGTGGTCTTTCTCATGGCACTTAGCTCACCTCTTCATTGTTTGTAGGCGTTAGATAAAGAAGAACATTTTGATTGTGAATTTATTAAGTTAAATCAGGTGGTTTTGTTACATTTGGTCCAGGCAAACTGTCCATGTCTTTTAGAGTCAAGCAAATACTGAAGAGCATTAAACCTGCAATTCTTTGTATATAAATGTGCTAGTTCCACATCTTCAATAAAACGTGATTTTAATTTTGTAAATTATGTTCCAATCTGGATTGAATTTAGAGGATAAAGCAGGGTATGTTTTAGGCCATGGCTTCCTTATGGTTGACAGGTTGCGTTGTCTGGTCTTGATCTTTTCCTTTAGCGTTCCAATTTTAACACTTTCACAATGTGTATTCAGTTCATAAAAGTTAAAAGTTATATATTGGTTGCATACAATTATTAAGTTAACTTGTGACTTCTAGTTCCAAATACTAAGATGGCAGCAGCAAAAATGCAAAATGTAAGGCTTAAAAACAGTAGTCTAAAACCAACTGGTGATGTCATGGTAAATAATCTTGCTTTTCATCAAATTATCAACAGAAAATCAATACAAGTATCTTTTGAAGAAGCCTAACTATTGCTTTGAACCTTTAGGACATTTTGATAATCTTTTAGGAGCTGTGTAGATCACTGTCACAACAGGATGAAACACATCCCTACAGTATATCATAATGAGTTAGTGGATTTAGCATTCTTTTCTATCCTTTTAGCACATTACATTAAGTGAGAATATGGGGATTGACTTCCTTATCTAAAGCAGTGAAACATAATGTAGTCCTTTATTGTTCATTATAAACTAATCCATGGTATGTAAGTGAATTATATTGCAGCCTTTATATCCCACAGAGATTAATTCATCATAGGGTGTAGATTCAGTGTGGCATCAAAGCCATGCCGAGTGCAGCCAGGGAATTCATTAGTGTCAGAGGCAATATGGGCGACGAGAGGATATTCTATCCCTTTTTAAAGCAGCAGGAATTTAGCTTAATAAATATTACGACTGACTCAGGACTACTCTGTTGTATGAAAAGTTCTATATAAATAAAGCTTTATTATTTTTATTATTACTCAAAACCACTGGAAACACTAAAAAGCAACATACGACCACTGGGTTAGCCTTTTTGACTCTGTTTGTGTATGTATACATGTGTATCTGACCACCCAACAATTTAGCTTAACAGCTTTGAATAGGTCTTTGTGACGATTGCCTTGCACCTACCTGTCTGTCTTCATCAGTCTTCACTCAAAATTCACACATACAGTTAGTAATTTTCTCATCATCTAGAAGGGATGTTATTTTCTCCTTCTTTTTCCTTTAAAAGGATACCCTTAATGAGGGAAATACATTACTGATCACACACACAACATGCTCTCTCTCTTTCTTTCTTTCTCTCTCTCTCTTTCTATAATAAAAAAACATGCACTCCTGGCAACTGAGGCTTCATTAACTCTCCCCTCTTGAGAGATGCATGCTAATGAACAGTGTTTGCACATCAATGAGCCACGTCACACCCAATACAGGATACCAATCTATCTCACACGCTTTTACATACACAGAGGCATTCACATATGGATGTACAGAGACACATTTCAAAGCTTCTATACAGTGCTACATTAATATAAAGAAAGAGAATGGAAGAAATGAAAAGAGGGAAAAGATAGCTGTATATAGACAGACAGAGCAAAGATGGAGTTGGGGCAGCATGTGCTGTGTCTCCATCCATCATAGTGGCTGTTATGTGGCTCTGAGCTGTCTGGCTGCTGTGTCATTACATCCATAATGCCTGTTGCCTCTCACAGCACACACCATCAATCACACACATGCACACATACAACCACACATAGGCATGTTAAATAAGATTTTTTTTAAATCATCGCAACGCCAGAAAACCACTCCTCAGTATCTGTTGCTAAATACTGGTGCAGGCTGGGTGTGCTGTCCTAATATTTGATCATGCGTCCCGCTGGGTGAGTGGGTGGGCACTGTGCGGCTGAATCTCAATGAATGTGTTGATCCGCGATGTCCACGTGCCTCGGACAGTCAACAATGTCCTTCTCTTCAGCCATGCTCTGTCCTTCGATCGTTATTGTGGAATACACATCCAGGCATGAATCAGAATCAGATTAGTTTTATATTAACTTATTTATCCTGAGGGTGAAATTGGATACAAAATTGAACACAAAACCATAGAGGAGTTAAAGTCAAAATGTGTACATTGCACCGCAATAGATAACAACAATAACTGTAAAAATGTACGGCAGTGACTTATTACTAATAATTATATTAATGCTCAAAAACGGGTTATTGCTCAACATGTATGGTGTAATGCAGTGATCATTCTGAGAGTATTATAAGAGTATTTCACAGTTAAAAAATTGCCAAGGGTGTAAACTGTAGCTCCAGTTTTTATGAACACAATCTTCTTCACAATCTTCACAAGTGTTTCCTGTTTATCTTGTGTATTGAAAAGTGTGTGTTTGTGTGTGGATTTTCCAGCCACCATCGTGCTGAATGAGCTGAACTGGTCGGACGCATTGGAGGACGTGTTCAGAAAAAACCGAGAGGATGACCCGACCCTCCTCTGGCAGGTGTACGGCAGCGCTACTGGCCTGGCTCGCTACTACCCAGGTAAAAAGCAAAAAAGGCAAAAAAACAATCTTTCTTTGACATTTAGCAGAGAGAAGAAACATGATCGGTTATTTGGCCTCCTTAATTGTTTGTGTATGTGTTTAAATGATACTGAAGCTGTTTGAGTTTCCTACCATACCAAATCAGAGGTGCACTTATGAGCCATAATAATTAGCTTGACCTCACGTGCAGCATCTGGTTGTTAATCATAACAACAAACAGCAAGGGAATATGTATAAAAGTGGCCTTGTTCACACATCACTGAGCAAATAAGCTCAATAAATTATCTCTATTGCACTACTGGCATTGATTTTGTATGTGGTTCTATACATAATGTCAAACTATCTTAAACTGCATTAGTCTAGTGCTGCACGCTATCGTGAGTTTTTTCTTTGCCAAGCTATTTCTATTCATGAGATTCCCTGTCATCATGGACACTATATAGCTTTATGGGAAAAGTTTATGTCTAATATTCATGCATTTTCATTGGCCCTGAATTAATTCCTCTTTGTTCCTGTTTGTTCCTGTTCTTACCTTTTAGCATGCATGATACAACAGGCATTCAGACAAGCGCTTACTTGTTGTTTGGTGCTCTTCACTTATAGCAGTGACTTGAGCTTCACTTATCAGATACAAATGTTGTTTCATTTCCTTGCTGTTTCTCTCTTCGTGAAAACATGTAGATGTGAAGTGTTTAAAATGCATGAGTCCAGCCAACAAGCAAACTTTTCCTTTGGCAGAATTCTAACCTTTTTTATATCTTCCAAAATTGATTGCCAGTGATTAGATACGGCTAGACTTAATATAACACTGCATACTGCCAGATATTTGAAGATCAACATTTCAGTCAGTGTCAGAAATTGGAATTTGTGTTTTATTCCCTTTAATAATGAAAAGTTTTAATCAACAAATACATTATGTCCTCTCAAAGCCTCTCCCTGGATGGATGCCCGCAAGACCCCCAGTAAGATTGACCTGTATGACGTCCGCAGGAGACCATGGTAAGAAACATCTATTTATTGTCGGTGCCAATTCAAGCCTAATATGTATAGTCTTATGGGTTTAGGGTTATACATGATAGTTACTTTATTGTAGTTAATTGATTGGTTGTTCTTTAAATATATGTGCCTTTAAGTTTTTGGGCTAGGTCTGAGAAAGTATTATTGAATTATTATTAACATACAGTGCAATTGCATTGTGACATATCAAAGTCATATTGTGTACTTTTTTGACCAAATTATGTTGTTTCATTCAAATCATAAATGTACAATTTGGTTTAAAATAATTATAATTGGGTTGAGAGATTTTTGTGATTAAGTGTAACCTTAAACTGCTCAGAGTGTGTGTGTCTCAGACCAGCTTGTCTTTCATTCATTCATGTTCATCTAGGTACATTCAAGGAGCTGCCTCCCCCAAAGATATGCTAATCCTTGTGGATGCGTGAGTTACTTTCAAACCTAATTGATCCATAACCTTCTCACATCAGTCAAGATTTCCCCTGATTGTAACACATGCCTTCTTCGATTTCTAATATAATGTTATGCATTTCCCAAGACAGAAGCATTTCTAATTATATTGAGTCAATTCTCATCTTACAAGAACTGAGCAGACAGATTGCAGTGAGAAGCTGCTAGATATCCTGTGTTGTTGTTACAGGAGCGGGAGTGTGTCTGGCTTGACTCTCAAACTGATCAGGACCTCCGTCAGTGAGATGCTAGAGACCCTGTCTGATGACGACTACGTCAATGTAGTTTATGTGAGTATTATTAAACCCATCACTTGCTGAGTGTTGGGTGGTCTGTTTGTCGGAGAGGAGGGGAGCATGATGCACGCTGAGAAAAGGGGCAGGGTAACAAACGGATTCAGAATGTAGCACTTGAATGGGCTTATGTACATTTAAAAGAATAGGTACAATTTTATATTAAGGTACACAAATTAACCATAAACTACTTGTTAATTAGCATGCATATTAGCAGTATATTGGCTCTTTATTATTCATTATAAAACACTTATTAATGCCTTATTCTACATGACCATATTCTACAAGTAATAAGCCATTAGTTGAGAGTTTTTCCTCAATAACCCTCTAATTAGTGCTTGTGAGCCTCTCCGCTCACACAGGGTTCAAAGAGGGACGGAAAGAGCAAGGTTGATCACAGGCGTTTATTAGCACCAAAACAAAGTATACACAGGTCTCAAAACGTTGCCTGTGTGGGAACCTTCACAGGTCCTTTGGCGACCTTCCAGGATCCCGCCTACTGCAAGACAGACCAGAACCAGGTTACGACATGCTTTTATTCAGTCACTGATTACCTGATTCCGATCAGCTGTCTGGCCACCGGCCGAGCCACTCCCTTCACTCCAGCAGCCGGCGCCCTAACCACACCCCTAACCACAGTGCTTATTTATTGCAAGTAAGGAAGTTGTTGTACATGAGTTTTGGTCTTAATATGCTCTGCTCAATTTGAGCCTAATAAGGCAGTAGTAGCAGCCTACCACAAGAATAGTTATTCTCCCATAATAACACTTAACAAATATGATCTCTTCTTATGTAACAAGACATGAAACTATAAGTGTTAATTGTGTCTAAATAACTCAAAATTAGGTATTTATATCTAAGAATATGTTCCCTATTTTAAAGTGAAGTCTTGTTCATAACCAATAAGCTAGTAGTTTGACTCTAATTGACCTGAACATGTTCCCTATTCTAAAGTTGCCTCCTCTTCACACTTTGCAAATACTGTAACATTCGACACAGGGAGTCGGAAACAGGCTTCAAGTTATGGAGGGTTCATTAACTCCTTTGTTCACACACGGACACAGGTTACATGTATAGGTTGTAGGTTTATCCTCACACACTCTACTCCCCAACTCCCACACATAAAAGCAGGGTCAACGTCACAACTTCCCCGCCCTCCCCCCTCTGCTCCCCCAACCACAGGCCCGCACCCCGACCAGCATCACTGTGCAGCTCTTTGATTGGCAGAGAGACGGGGTATGCTTGAGTGACACACTCGGCACACTATACAGGGTCGCTAAACTACCCCCCTACTACAAAGTTCCTCGCCCACGAGGAACAAATAAAACCTAGCACAAAAAAACTATAACTAAACATTGTTAGTTGAACTAGGAAGGACTGGGTGGACTACCATCCCTTCCAGTGAGACCAGGGCACATTCTTGCCCTCTACAGGAACCGAGGGGTCTCACTAGTCACTACTAACCTAAACTACCACACAAAGTCTCTGAACCGACTCGGCGGTCGTGTCTGCCTTCTCTGCAGGGGGGCTGGGGACAGGGGGTGCCAGTTCTGGTTCAGGCAGGGCAAAGGGAAAGAAAGTGGGGGGGAACTCAGTCACTGACGGGGGGCTGCTGCTTGGCTCGCCGGGGGCCCGGGTGAGGGTGTCGAGGGGGAGGCTGTGGACCCCGTTGTCCCTTGGGCATGTGGAGAAGTGACTCCTCTGTACGGGGCCAACCTGTCTCTGTGGAGCACAACTTTTCTCCACTTGGGAGACCACTGCACCCTGTAGACAACGGGAAACTGTTGCAGAGGAGCATGGGAACGACCAGGGGGGCCCTTACGAGCCATACAAGGGTCACAGCGGCGACAGAAGTCTACGACATCCCTCCGGCACTGCGCCCAGTAGCAGCCCTGGTGAAGGCGGCGAAGAGTCTTAGTGACGCCAAAGTGACCAGAGCCTGCCATTCCATGCATGGCCTTGAGTACAGCCTCTTGCAGACCCCTCGCTACCACCACTTGCCATCTCTTCTCCCCTGTTGTTGGCTCCTTCCATGCACGCTGTAGTACGCCCTGACACAGACGCAGAGCCTCACACTGAGACCACAGCCCCTTGGTTGCTTTGGAGAACACTGCCACTTCCTCCCACGGTGGCCGCCGCTGCGCCTCGACCCACTGCAGTACAGGCTGTAGGTCTGCGTCCAGCTCTTGCTGTTGCTTCCACACTCTAAAAACAAATGCCTTGGCTCAACAAAGAAAATCAACGCAACAGTTTGCATCGATCTTTATTGAGTTAAGACAACTTCTAATGAAATTGTCTTAAAGCAGCAAAGTTATTTGAGTTAGGGGAGAAGGCTTTTCCTCTACAATCAGAGGTGTTTTTAATTACCACTTACCTAATAATTGGTAGCATAAACACAAGTTTTGAAGTTGATTACTCAAAAGATTAAGTTGTTCCGACTAGTTTTACCACATGATTTAAAAGGAATTTTAAGTTGTATGTACAGTGGGGCAAAAAAGTATTTAGTCAGCCACCAATTGTGCAAGTTCTCCCACTTAAAAAGATGAGAGAGGCCTGTCATTTTCATCCTAGGTACACTTCAACTATGAGAGACAGAATGGGGGAAAAGAATCCAGGAAATCACATTGTAGGATTTTTAATGAATTAATTGGTAAATTCCTCGGTAAAATAAGTATTTGGTCACCTACAAACTCCACTATGGCCAAGACCAAAGAGCTGTCAAAGGACACCAGAAACAAAATTGTAGACCTGCACCAGGCTGGGAAGACTGAATCTGCAATAGGTAAGCAGCTTGGTGTGAAGAAATCAACTGTGGGAGCAATTATTAGAAAATGGAAGACATACAAGACCACTGATAATCTCCCTCGATCTGGGGCTCCACGCAAGATCTCACCCCGTGGGGTCAAAATGATCACAAGAACGGTGAGCAAAAATCCCAGAACCACACGGGGGACATAGTCAATGACCTGCAGAGAGCTGGGACCAAAGTAACAAAGGCTACCAACACACTACGCCGCCAGGGACTCAAATCCTGCAGTGCCAGACGTGTCCCCTGCTTAAGCCAGTACATGTCCAGGCCCGTCTGAAGTTTGCTAGAGAGCATTTAGATGATCCAGAAGAGGATTGGGAGAATGTCATATGGTCAGATGAAACCAAAATAGAAATTGTTGGTAAAAACTCAACTTGACGTGTTTGGAGGAGAAAGAATGCTGAGTTGCATCCAAAGAACACCATACCTATTGTGAAACATGGGGGTGGAAACATCATGCTTTGGGGCTGTTTTTCTGCAAAGGGACCAGGACGACTGATCCGTGTAAAGGAAAGAATGAATGGGGCCATGTATCGTGAGATTTTGAGTGACAACCTCCTTCCATCAGCAAGGGCATTGAAGATGAAACGTGGCTGGGTCTTTCAGCATGACAATGATCCCAAACACACCACCCGGGCAACAAAGGAGTGGCTTCGTAAGAAGCATTTCAAGGTCCTGGAGTGGCCTAGCCAGTCTCCAGATCTCAACCCCATAGAAAATCTTTGGAGGGAGTTGAAAGTCTGTGTTGCCCAGCGACAACCCCAAAACATCACTGCTCTAGAGGAGATCTGCATTGAGGAATGGGCCAAAATACCAGCAACAGTGTGTGAAAACCTTGTGAAGACTTACAGAAAACGTTTGACCTCTGCCATTGCCAACAAAGGGTATATAACAAAGTATTGAGATTAACTTTTGTTATTGACCAAATACTTATTTTCCACCATAATTTGCAAATAAATTCTTTAAAAATCAGACAATGTGATTTTCTGGATTTTTTTTTTCTCATCTTGTCTCTCATAGTTGAGGTATACCTAGGATGAAAATTACAGGCCTCTCTCATCATTTTAAGTAGGAGAACTTGCACAATTGGTGGCTGACTAAATACTTTTTTGCCCCACTGTACTTAATTAAAACAAATTTTTAAGTTGATTACTCCAAAAATTAAGTTGTTCCAACTTGTTTTACCGTATGATTTAAAAGGAATTTTAAGTTGTATGTACTTAATTACCATCATTGTGAACACACGTTTTAAGTTGACAATAAATTAAGTTGCACCAAATATATTGTATTCAATAGTTTGTTTTTTTAGCTTTTTCATGTTTTTGCCTTTAAAGAAAGAAATTAATTGATTCCACAACAAAAATATTGGCAATTCACTTTTTATTTTGAACTGCAGTTGTTTATTTCAACACATGATGTTTCAATCAGGAGAGAATTCATTTAGTTTGAACATGTATTGACACATGCCATATGATAAGGTGCATGAACACCTGAAATCACAGCTGACTGCAGGGGAGAGGAGAACAATTTTATAGTTTGTTTGCAGCACGTTGATTGGCTGCTGGAGAATGAGGTGAAATGTAATAGGTTAAAGAGAACGCCTGTGATGAGCTGATGATATGCAGCTGCGGAGTGAATGTATATACACCCAGTCTTCCTGAAAGAACTTGCGCTGAGCTTCATTTCAATCTTAAAAAAAAAGATAAATAACACAAATTTAAATTGCCCCACAAATAATAAATAAACACATTAGCCATATTACCATGGGAAATGGGGACACAGCAAATAAATGCTGCCATCACAACGAAGTTAGAGGCCTTTGTATATTTAAAACCAGTGCCAAATGGTCATGTCTGTGAGGAAAATTACAAAAATAATCAAAATAATCAATTCTATATCAAACTGCATTGTGTATTGTATGTGGTACTATTGCTATTTTTGTAGTTGAGGTAGTAATTCATATTTTTTCCACCATTTTTCCATGTAGAAATTCATTACCGTAATGCGTCCAGAGTTTATTTTTTTACATTTAACCCCAAAATATCACAATAAATCTGCACAATTTAATACATACATAAATACAAAAAATTGTTGAAATGGTACACTCTTACTGGTAATATAATTATTTTGGGTCTAAGATTTATGAATTAAAATATTTTTGGATTAATGTGTGTCCGGAGCATGTGAAGTTCATTACCGATGCACTGCCTATTTGGCCCCATTACAATTCCTGTTAGTTTAAATAAAAAAATGTTTTTACCCATGATGCATTGCATGGAAGAGAAGATGCAAGATGGCTACAAGGTAAGATGTCCTTTCAAGGTCAAGCTATAGATATGTTAAAGATTCCATTTACTGACACCCCGGTGTACACTACTAACTGTCATTACCGTAATGGGGTATTATATAATGTTTTTTTTTAAAGTTATTGATTCCAAAATCAATAGAAAAGTAGCTTTTATAGAGCCAGAATGATAGTGCAAACATTTCTTTTGTAGCATCATGGCTATGCTAACTATTATGCTAGCTAGTGTTATGGTCATTCATTACCGTAATGCTCTGCATTCATTACCATGTCATATAGGAGGCTGTTACGGTAATGAACAAAATTGTTGCGGTAATGAAATAAATGTGTGCAGCTATGTATGGTGAGCTTTAACTATAAAGACATAATTTATATATATTATTTGAATCTAATTTATTTAATGAATACTGAATCCCTCTTGAAATTAAGTTCAGAAAAGGTGGAAAGGAAAAGGGCAGCTTCCAAGGTGAGGGTGGTGAAGCACCAGTGGCGACTGGTCATTAGGGGCAGGTGGGGCACAGCCCCACCTAGTGTCAGCAGAAAGTATTAAAAATAATGATTACAACAAAATGCAAAAAATAAATTAAAAAATATATAAAATATATTTTAAGATCATGTTTAATCATCTGATTCGTCTGTACATTGCTGTTTTAGTATGTGTTCTTCTAATTAGTGTCTACAGTGTGTGCCTATTGAGCTGTTTAGAGCCATGTGGGACAAAACCTGATCCTGCCCCTCCCTCTGACTGTCTAAGTGAACGGTGACTGCAAAAACTACACTGCGCATGCTCAGAGTATTTTCCTATTTAATGTGTGTGGCAAAAAATAATGACCATAGGGGCAAAGTGCTGCCATCCCCACCATACGTCATCTCACATAATTCAGAGCTGATTGGCTGTAAGTACGTGTGCTGCGAAAAGTGTGGTGTGTGAAGAGGAGGAGAGAGAGCTGCAGTGAGGCGTCCTAAAACCAGGAAGTAAGCTGCGCATGGCTTCCCTCCACAAAAAAGCAACGAGATTTCTCCATAGAATTTTAGAAAATAGCTCAAAATAAGATCTGTGGGAAACGTAGCTGTTAGATAAATGTACGTTTTGTTCAGCCGGATAATATCCACATGTCTACCCTACTTTTATCATTTTCGAATCAAAAATCTATTGATTAGATTAGATTTATGATACACTTTTGAAACTACAAGAAGATAAGGAGGATTTTTACAAAAAAGTAAGAGATTTTTGTCCAGAGGGATAGGCAAATGGACTTAATCTTCAAGTCAAGGTAAGACTGCAATTTTATTGAAAATGGAATCTTACTAAAGAGAGAACAATTCAATATTTAAATGATAAAATTACATTTTTTTGGGTATCCTTCTGTTGAACTGTCTGTTTAAAAGTAATTGAAGCATCAGACAAAAAAAGCTTTTGAAAATAATATTATATTTTTAAACCTGAAGAGTCAGTGCCAGTGCCTCAGAAGCTTATATATAGACATCTGAGTTTTTTGTGCCCCACCACTTTTGTACATATAGAAATGCCACTGTGAAGCACAGAGAGAAATGTAAAGCAACCCAGAGCTGCTGGAAGAGTACAGAAGGAAGGAAAGAGAGAGGTTAGAACAGGACATCTTCACATTGTGTGTGAGAGAGAGTGAGTCAGAAAGAGGGAGAGACAGAGAAAGAGAGAGAGAGACAGAGAGAGAGAGAGAGACTGAGCCAGTGTTTCCGCCAGGGGGCCGTCTTGCCATCATTGGATGCCCTTTTTCAGCTCGGAGCGCCCTCAACTCGAGCCGAGGCGGCCCAAAAAAAAAAGAGTTATCCGAGAGCAGATCGACAATTTTTATCGTTTAAATCAGGGGTTCCCAAAGTGTGAGGCGCGCCTCCCCTGGGGGGCGCCAGAGAGCTTCAAGGGAGGCGCAGGCGCCAGAACAAAATAAAGAGAAACAGTGAAATCTAGCTAGTTAACTTCAGCTAACTTTATACGAGCGGCAAAATATGGATAGATTTTTAGTGAAGTTACCTAAAGTGAGAGAGGAGATGGCATCTGTCAGAAAACGTAGGAAGTATAACAATGACTATTTGAAGCTAGGATTTTCATGGACCGGTCCTGATGACACTCCACTGCCACAGTGTGTTATCTGCAACGAGGTGCTAGCTATGAGAGCATGTAAACTCCGGCGTCATATTGAGACGAAACACCCATGTTTGGTGACCAAGCCACAGGAGTTTTTTGACCGGAAGCTCAAGGAATTGCAGTCACAGAAAAATGTCATTGACACATTTAGCACTGTGAATACAAAGGCAACCGAAGCATCATACCGATAGCTAAGGCAGGTAAACCTCACAACATTGGTGAAACGTTACTCCTCCCTGCTGCTAAAGACATCTCCGTCTCAACTATTTCTCTCCGAGTGCAACGTATGAGGAAGCTGCCATCCTTAACCTCAACATGTTTAAAACATAAAGATAAAGAGGTTTACAAAAGCTATTGTTTAATGTTTTAAGGAGGTGACGCTCAGCCAATAAAAAAATAGGAAGGTAGCGAAAACAGAGCATTTTATGACATTTTCTCACCTTACATTTTCTCTTTGAAATGCAATTGAATACCCCTGCATTATAGCAACAACAACAATAATAATAATAATAGCAATAATAATTGGGAGGGGGGGCGCGGCTGTGATTATGTTCTCTGAGGGGAGGCTCACCTTCCCACACTTTGGGAACCCCTGGTTTAAATGACAAAAAGGAAAATGACATCCCTCTGTTGGAGGGGCAAAGGAGGCTGGTGGGATTTTTTTCGCCGCCAGCAAAGCCGGTTCCTGTGACGGAAAAAAGTGTACTGCTAGCGAGCCTTGCCGTTGGCTCTCAGCCCGAGCCTGAGTTGCCGCCATCCTATTCTCCGCCAGCATCCCCCGCCCGTGCAGGTGCCCCAGGGCCGGAGTTGTCGTCATCTAGCTTCCCACCCCATCCAGAGCCTACGCCATCTGACAATGTCACTTCTACACCCATAAGCCACGAAGAGAAACCGGTCAGCCACAACAAAAGGAAGTTTGTCGGAACCTGGAAAATGAAGTTCCCGTGGTTGTGCTATAACAAACAAAGTCATACAATGTATTGCACACTATGTGTAAGGGAAAAAAAGCACAACGTGTTCACCGCGGGGACGTCCAACTTCAGGGTGAAGACTATAGAGATGCACATAAAGGGGTGGATCACAAAGCAGTGCTAGATGCACAGCATTTACGAAGAAACAACGTTCAAGTTGCCGTTAATCGAATGGTCTGTGCCAGATCAAAGGTGGTAATTGCAGCCAAGAGGAACGTGTATTACCTGGCAAAAGAACTGTTGCTGACACACAAAAACAAAAGCTTGAATGAACTGTGCATTGTGCAGGAATGTGAAACCTTGGCAGAACTGCACGTTTCAGAGAACGCCCTCACAAGGACATAGTGCAGGACATGCAGTGCGCCGTAATGTGATGAAGGAGGATTTAATTGCAAAGTTAAATAACTCAACATTCAAGGGGCTCATGACTGACGAGTCCACGGACATTTCGGTGGAAAAGCTTCTTTGCACATATGTTAACCTAATAAATGACGGTGACTTAGAAACCCACTACTTGTGCAACACAAAGATTACTGCATGCGACGCTGCTACCGTAACGCAAACCATTAAAGAGTAGTTGCAAAATTACAACATCGACCTCAACGACGTAACTGGCGTCCGTACTGATGGGGCAGCGGTTATGACTGGAAGAGAAAATGGGGTCGTGGCGCGTTTTAAAAAGGGAAAACCCAGCCATCGGTGGCACACACTGCGCTGCACATAAGCTAAACTTGTGTGCCCAGCAGGCTGCTGTGGCGATACCATCCCTCCAGCGCTACCAGAGGACGGTGGGCAGCATCTATGGATACTTCTCCAACAGCAGCTCTCGGCAAGCACGGCTTAAAGAAATGCATGTCATCCTGGACACTGATGACGTGAAGCTCAAGTCAATCCATGCCGTCCGCTGGCTGAGCTTCGGCGAGGCCAATGTTGCTCTACACAGAACAATGCACGCTGTAGCGGAGGTGTTTCAGCAGGACGCTGAATTAATGCATGACACGATGGCCGAAACACTAGCAAAGGCAATGCTGACCTATGAGTTTATCGCCATCAACAGTCTGCTGTGCGACATATTGGGGACCATAGCGTGCCTGAGCAAGGCATTCCAGCTAAAGTCCCTTTCCTTCGCAAATGTTCAGCCTGCTGTAACCTCAACGATCAATGCGTTGTGAGCCATGCAGATTGGAGATGAAGGCGGCCCAAAATTCCAAGAATTCCTGGCCAACATTGCGGAGAAAAACGGTGAGATGTATTTTAAGGGAGAAAATATAAAGGCCACCAGGGCGATGCGGCAGGCCGTGGATGGTGTAAGGCAGCGCTTCCTCGACACCCTCATCCAGAATATTGAAGATCGTTTCCCCGACATCGGCCTCTTTTCTGCGTTTCGCATATTTGACCCATGGTGTCTGCCACGGAACAACACTGAACGTGCGCAATTTGGACGCGATGAGCTGCAGACCATCCTGGATCACTTGTGCCCAGCGGGACGGCAACCTATCGTTGACACGGACACCTGCAGCGCAGAGTGGTCACCTTTTAAGGAGCTGGTCCATGCAAACTACAGCAAAAATTCCTTCCAGGAGTTGGTGAAGATCATGGCTACACAACATGCTGGCTTCCTACCTGAAACCACAAAGCTCCTGGCTGAAATCTCGGTCATTCCAATGAGCACGGTGCCGTGCGGACGTGGATTCAGCGTTCAAAATCGCATAAAGACCAAGGGCAGGGCAAGAATAAAAGCAGAACATCTCAACGTCCTTAGAATCTGCATTGAAGGACCACCCAGTGAACAGTTTGACTTCTAGAGCCCTGGAAAAGTTTACAGTGGAAAAACATTGCCGCATTTTCCAAGGACCATGCAAGGAGCGGTGTCCCTGCCGGCAGCGGTGATTTTATACAGGTACATTATGTATCATGTAACAAACGTTACGTTACTATTGTCTATTGTGTGTGTAAAGAGACAGTATATAAAAGTAACGGTGCAATTCAAAATTGTGTGTGTGTGCATATATACGTAAAGCGATAGTATTTATAAAGCAATAGTATATCTCTTCTCCATGTAAGGTCATTACCATAACAAAAGCTTTTCATTACCGACATGCTCTTTTCATTACCATAACACTTCCTTAATAAGTTAATATTTTGATAGGAATATGGAAAACCTTCACATTTTCATTTTGTACAGGAAATGTTTGGTATGTCTGTTCATATTTGAAAATTGTCTTTTTTCAATCAATTGTACAATTTACACCACAGTAAAAGTCAATGTGTGGAACATAAAATTGTGTTACGGTAATGAAGTTAATAACTACAATTATTATATTATTATATATTTAGTATTTACCTGAATTATTACACTATGTGACTACTGACAGCAGCATACATTACAAAATAAAATGCCAAACATTTAGTCAAATATTTAGTTATCATCAATTGAAAATCTGTTACGGTAATGAATTGATTTGGTCAATGACTCGTTAAAACTCTCTAAAAATGTGTTTTAAAACATATACAGAACTTTTCTTTTACTACGACTAGTTCATTTAGAACCTGGTTGATACTAATGAGAAAAATAATTTTCAAAATCTGCATCGAACTGTTTTGGCTCATGTTACACCAAGTTCGTGAGAATCACCCAAATATGTAAAATCTGTAAAGTTGTTGTAAAACTACAGAAACAAACTCTCAATGGCCACCAATCTGCAGATCACACACATCAATTTGAGAAAAGATGTAACAAAGATGTTTACACTGCCGACAGTCATTATTTCAAACAGTATGAACACATTTAACGCAGATTGCTTGCTCATTCATTTGTTTCCCTCGACAACACACTCTCACTCCCTAAGCGTCCAATAGCGACGTTTGGTCAGTGTCCGTGGCGTCCAATTGTGACGCTCCTAGGCTCCTTCAGCGTCATAAAGGGACGCAAATAGCTTTCAACTGATTGCAATGTATTCCCATCTGCGTCGGGATTTGACGCTCATGGAAGCACGGCATTCGTTTATGTCGGCTGCCCTTAAAGGTAATGTGAGCGTCCATTCCCAGGAGTAAAGGATGGCAGAAGACACTACACTACCCAGAATCCCCAGCTATCGTTTGGACTACACCATGTGCTCTTGACAAACCCCTCAAGCTCTGTGATTGGAGAGTGTGCTCCGAGGGTTAAGCCGATTCTCGAACAGCACTTGAAATGGGATGGAACCACAGCAGACTGTCCAAAACTGGATTTGAACGGGTCCACCGCGTCCCCCCCTCCCCCACCCCGTCCCCAGAACTACACATGCTGGCTATTGTGTTTTGCAACATGTTCTCTATCTATGGCACGTCTCTACTGGGAGTTCTAGTTTTAAAAGACGTTTTCGTATTTCCCATAATAAGAAGTTGCCAGTATTAAACTGTGTACATCCCTGGAGGTTTAGGGGATAGGAAACACTCACATTTAAAACATATAATTAATAAATGGGTGAAAATTGCTTGTGCCCATTATGGGCAGTATTAATATATATACCCACATGCCAGCTAAGGTCAGAAGAGCTTTATTTAACAGCTGGTATTATGTGTGTGACCCCTGTGATAACATTACATTACATTAATTGATAAGCCTGAAACATGCACTTGTCAAGGTTCAGAGGCACATTTTGCAAATATGGCAGTAGCCATCGATGAGCTTAAGATAAGATATACTTTATTGATCCCAAGTTGGAACATTTGCGTTACATCAGCATGTGTAACAGTTAAATATGCAGTTGTGTTTATTTGAAAATCATTTAGTATAATCACACAAATTCTGTGTTTTATATTCAACAATTCTGTGTTCTTTATTTATTGATTGTTCAATACCTGACAAGGCCGGAGATGAAATATCTACATACATCTTATAAGAGTATAATACATTATGTATAATATCAGTTAAAATAAGTGCTTCAACATAGTTAACATTGCTGGAGGTATGCACAAATATTGATAGATGTCTTGTAATGCACTGTTGAGGAACCTGCAACCCAAGTTTTTCATTCAGTGCAGAACTACACCACAGTTGTGTAGGCCTATATGATATGTCAATAAACCTTAGAAAATCTTGAAATCTTGAAAGGGATGTGCAAAATAGTCATTACATACAGTCTTTATTGAACTATTAGTAGAGAATAACGAGTAATGAATATACTTTATAGGGATCGTATTAATATCTAATAATAAAAATAATTAAATTCAATAACATGCTTTAACCACTAGGTGTCCCTTTATATCAGCTGTGCACCTTTATGGTGTAAATACAGCCTATCTACCAATTGGATCAAATATAAAAGTGAGCCGAATTAGTGTTGATACTGCAAGGAGACGTATTGTGTGAAAAGAAATGTAAGATGTTGTTTAATGGCTGATATATTTATGATCCACGTCACGTTTTCAGTTCCTCATGTTTGTCTTCTCATCAGGGCTCTATAAATACAGAACTACGGCAGATATGTAATATGTAATGCAGCCGAACCGTGTATTACAATGCCGTTATGTGATGACTTTCAAAGAGAAAAGCAAGCACACTCGGAATAAGGTATTATTATTATTTTTTTTAAATGTTTTCGGTCTGTTTCCGGTATTTGTTAATGACGATGTGCTGTGAGATGTGAGCCTGGAATTGCACAAGGGTAAAATAACGTAGGCTATCTTTAGATGCGGATTTTGTTAAACTAATATGTTTAGGCTGTGGACCAACACTATACATTGACGGGGAAGGGGGTAGCAATAAAGATAACACCATTAAACAGTTACACAACATAACAGAAATAATATTGATAGCAGCGTCCCTAGCAACCACCTTGGTAACAATGAAAACGTCGCACTTTCCTGAAGTAATCTTCGTAATAACTAGCAAACTAAAGATCACGTACATCCACTGCACACATAATCTGAAATAACAACTCACATTTATCGCATCAAATGACATCAAAACGCATTTTAATGGCCAAACTAACTTTAAAATAGGCATTTTCTACCGAGAATAAAACGAATTTCGGCCATGTTTTCTTTTTCTGCAGGGAGAAATTTGAAGATCATGTGACATAGACGCCAGCCATTGGAATGAATGGTGAAAAAAACGGGGTTTGTCAAACAGAGCACATGGTGTAGTCCAAACGATAGCTGGGGATTCTGGGTAGTGTAGTGTCTTCTGCCATCCTTTACTCAGAAAAAATATTTGTTTCTCCGAATCGAAGGGGAAAAATACAAAAGCATTGCACACAATTTAAACCAATCAATGTTGTGTAATTAACAAGGATAATCTGGTGTTTTTTAGTCGATGAGTAGTGCAGATATCACTGTAAAATCAATCGACAGTAAGAGGAATACTTACTTCCGGGTGTACAATTCTCCGTTATCCAATGGGAATGGACGCTCACATTGCCTTTAAGGGCAGCCGGCATAAACGAATGCCGTGCTTCCATGAGCGTCAAATCCCGACGCAGATGGGAATACATTGCAATCAGTTGAAAGCTATTTGCGTCCCTTTATGACGCTGAAGGAGCCTAGGAGCGTCACAATTGGACGTCACGGACACTGACCAAACGTCGCTATTGGACGCTTAGGGAGTGAGAGTGTGTTGCCCTCGACCACAATGGTTGCCATCGTATGGTCAGATCCTGGGGTGGAAGGCGATATTCATGTCCTTTTGAAGCACATTAAATAATAGGTTAGCGCATAAGAGATAATGAATTGCATACTTTTTAAACTGTCACTCTTAACTAATTCAGAGCCATTATTACCAGCTGCTAAAGCAACGCTGGTATTGTTTTCCCCTATTGAGTCTGCATGTGTGTGTCGTCATGGCAATGTGGTCCTGAAGACACACAGAGGTGCTTTTGAGTACTTTGCCTAGTGTTTAAATGCATGTGGACAGATTTTGTCAATCACAACCGTGCAAGTTTTAGTGTACCTTCTCATCTTTTTAGCAAGTTCCATACAATACTTGAACTGGTTGAGTGAAGAGCAGAAGCCACTTTTCAAATTTTACACAATCCTTTTCCCATGCCATTGCTGTCAACATCTATCATGCTGAACGTTGCTAAGATATTATTGATTGGTGTGTGGCCAAAAGTGCAATATACTTCAAAATGTAACTGACAGAGAGCAGTGCTAAATCAATTAACTCACATTTTTATCTTGCAACCATGCACTTAATTAAGTGGAGCTGAAAGGTCGCCTGAATTCGTTTTTAGAGTACACTCTGCCACGTCCACTGTCTGGAGCTCCCGGCAAATAACCTCTTCAACTTATCGAGCTGCAGCACAGACGATGTCCTCCTCCAGCAGCTCCTTTTCCCGGGTCTCTCTCCTCCGGTTTCTAGGTTCAGTTTCTAGGGTACTCACGTGGTGTGTAGGGGGTCTCCCAGCAGGTTCAGCAGGGGTGTGGATTAGGGCTGAACGATTAATCGATTTTAAATTGAAATCGCGTTTCGAGATGATGCGATTATCAAATCGCAAAGCCTGCGATTTTTTTAAACTTTTTTTTACATTTTCTTTTTACATTTTTTTTTTTTCTTCTTGTGTGTCAGTCATCCACACCAATCAGAAGTGCTGTGCTCCACATGTACCAGCCATTGTTAATCAATCAGAAGTGGCCCATGATAGAAGGTGATAGACAGATTGATCCAATCACCTGCCAAGTGCTTTTGAAAGTGCCTGCCCTTTCCAAATGGCTTCCAATGGAGCTTTCCTAGATGGTTTGGTGAAACAAACCATCTGAGTCAGGTTAGTAATGCTCCATCACATGTTCTACATCTAAAAGGGTGAATCTTTAACTGAAGCTTGACTTTAAAGCAACCCAACGGAAGTTTCATGTAAGTTTAGTTCTTTCACTCGTAGCTCGGGCTGCGGGGGTGCTAGAGACAGGAGTATGTTGATACGACCTTCCTAGCCGGAGTTATGGCCGCATTTTACAATAAACTTCCATTGGGTCGCTTAAAAATAAATATCGCAATTCGAATCGCAATCGCAATATTTGTCAGAAAAATCGCAATTAGATTTTTTCCCAAAATCGTGCAGCCCTAGTGTGGATACGGGTCATAGTGATCACAGGCCCCCCGTGGAAACTCACTGTGCCGGCTTGAAGATCCAGGTGGCAACCAGACGCCCTCAAAAAGTCCAAGCCCAGAATACACGGGTCCTGTACATCTGCTATCCACACCGGATGGTGCACTTCTACTCCCCCCACTGATACAGTCAGCATGCCTTTTCCTCTCATAGGTGCCAGCTCTCCTGTGACTGTGCGTAGGCGCACCGCTGTCGGTTCTAAATGAGTCCCACTGGGCAACACATCTGCTCTCACCAGGGTTACTGTCGAGCCTGTGTCCACCAGTGCAGTGCAGGGCACCCCTTCCACAGTGACATAACAGAAATCCCCACCACCAGCACGGCCCACCGCGATGACAGGCTCCAAGCATGTGCTGTCATCTTCTTCAGGAAGGAGTAGAGCCTGGCTCCCCCGGCTGTGTTGTCGGGCTCCTTCCTCGGATGTCTTTGTTGGTGGCAATAAGGCTGTGGTTTGGTTGGGGAGTTTTTGGGCCTGGCTCCGCATCTTCCACTTTATGCGGGCCCCGTCATTTCCCTGGACATGGTGTGCCTTGGGGCAGTCTCTGGCCAAATGTCCTGGCTGACCACACCCCCAGCAGACCCTGTTACTTGGTCTGTATGTTGGCTGCAGAGTCACAGCCCTTATCAATTCAGTCATTTCAGCAACCCATGCAGGCTTATCCTCCTCTCTGCAGCTCCTCACAACCGGTGGTACCGGTCCTTCGCTGCTCCTAGCAGCTACACTCCTCACATTCTCTCTCTCCACAGCCATCTCCAAGGCCGCCTGCAAGGACTGTGGACGCTGCAACTGATTAATTGATCCCGTGCCAGCTCACTCTGCACTCCGGGTGGCATGTGTGCATACGCCCGCCGCGTCAGGCTTTCCACCTCGTTAGCCAACGCCCGCAGCGTCTCCCCAGACTTCCTACAGCGGTTACTTAATTCATTCCGGAGCAGCTCTGGCGGGAAACGCTGTCCAAACCGCCTCCTCAAAGCCCCCACTAACGCTTCATAGCTGTGTCGGTCCTCAGGGCTAAGTAGTAGCAGGCATGAAAGAGCCTCGTCTGTGAGGCACAAAGCTAACTGTAGCGCTTTAGTCTCTATTGACCACCCCCCAACATGTGCTAGCAGTTCAAATTGGGCATGGAAAGCCTCCCAGTCTGACCTACCCGAGTATTTGGGTGTTTTCACGGACGCAGCGACTGCTACTGTTTGCTGGGCGCCGCCATTGTTGTTTACATCCAGCTTGTCAATGGTGTGAAACGCCGCTGAGGAAGGCGTCATCCCCGTGTCTCTAGCCATCCTCACCACCGACTCTCTCAGGCGCTCCCTACTCATGTCCTTCGACCACCCGCATGCTCCATCCTCCTCCCTCCTCCCCGTCACTATTTTCTTGCTTCACTCCCATCCTGTCAAACTCATCCATCTCCGCTAGCTCACCGGCTAACTCCGTGACGCAGTTACGAGCTCCCGTCAGGATAGACGTCCTTCGTTCGAAAAAGTCACTTCTGACACCAATGTAACGTTCGACACAGGGAGTCTGAAACAGGCTTCAAGTTATGGAGGGTTTACTAACTACTTTGTTCACACACGGACACAGGTTACATGTACAGGTTGTAGGTTTATCCTCACACACACTCTACTCCCTAACTCCCACACATAAAAGCAGGGTCAACGTCACAACTTCCCCGCCCTCCACTCCCCCAACCACAGGCCCGCACCCCGACCATCATCACTGTGCAGCTCTGTGATTGGCAGAGAGACAGGGGATGCTGGAGTGACACACTCAGCAGCACCCTATACAGGGTCACTACAATACACTAGAGCAGGGGTCACCAACCTTTTTTAGGATGAGGGCTACTTTAAAAAAATAAAACCAGTCGAGGGCTACTTTTACTCCTCTTTTTTAGTTTTTTGCAGTGTATATATTTAGCACATTTTAACATTATGATATGCTTACCTTTAACCTTTGTGTGCTGTTTGGGTCTGTGGGACCCGTTTTCAGTGTTTACTAAAAGAACATGTATTACATTTAATTATTTTAACCTGCTTTATTTGGGGGTGGACCTCACCTCCTCTAGGGGTGCATGCATGGAAGTTTTTTTTTAAATGTTGAAGTGAAATGCATCAATCTGGTGCACTTTGAGCACAACATGAATTTATGGATACAGCTCTCAACACTCAGATGAAAGGGAGCTGTATACTTTTCAATAATCCAAACATCTTTAGAATATGTTCACAACCAATAACAAATCATTTAAACTGGTTTATTCTTATCTTATGTTACCTATAGCATTCTTTCTTTTTATTTATGCATATTTTACTAATCACTCCCCTTTTAAACAGTTTTTAGTTTTTTTTTCTGTCCTATAGTACACATTGGAATGATGTATTACTTTATCTATATTAAATAGATAAAAGTGTGCTCTCCATAGCTCTCTCTCTCCGTCTCTCTCTCTCCCTCCCTCCCTCCCTAGCTCTCTCGCTCTCTCTCTCTCGCTCGCTGTGAAGCTGACCGTTAAGCGGCCCAGACCAAGCAAGGAGGCAGAGGCAGAACGTCCAAAAAATATAACCCGACGTGGGCATTTATTAAAAACATGGGCACAAAGTTCACAGCCTCAATCCTGCTGTTCTCCTTGTCCACATCCTGCAGCCACAAGGATCTCACACACACACCCAGCCCTATCAACAGACAGGGCAACAGAGCCTAAATACCCACACTCCAATCATCACAACAAGACACAGGTGAGGGGAGAGGAGACAACACAGGACACCAGGTGCACACAATCATCAGCCACAGACAACATATACTGTGCAATCACGCTAATAAAGAGCCATATTACCCGGCCTGAAGCCGTCAGTCCATAGTGACGAAGTTATCTTCGTCACACTCGCTCACAGAGGCTGTGTGCTCCTCCGTGGCGATGACGGCTTGCGTTAAAAAACAATAATAAACATATTTGTAAAGTGGAGGGACACAAACGGGATTTCGAAAAGTGCGGGGGACATGTCCCCCCTGTGCCAGGTGGAAATTACGCCATGCGTGTGTGTGCGTCAAGTGCAATAAATATATAAGCAAGTTGTAATACACACAGAGCAGTGACGTGCGGTGTGGTTCATGGCTGGTGAGGCACTGACTCTTTCAGAGTCAGATTTACAAATATTATATTTTGACCTTAATCGAAATATTCGGTTATTTTCAAAAGCTTTTTTAGTCTGATGCTTTAATTCATTTTAAACAGACCGTTCAACAAAAGGTTAGGCCTACCCACAATCTAAATATTGGATTGTTCTTTCTTAGTAAGATTCCATTTGCATTACAATTGTGGTCTTACCTTGACTTGAAGATGAAGTCCATGCTATCCTTCTGGACAACAATCTCTATTACTTTTTTGTAAAAGTCCTCCTTATCTTCCTGTATTTTCAAAAGTCTAGTTTGTTGTTTGCGTCTACCGTCTCTGCGTAGAATAACAGTAGCAACAAGAACCTGTGGGCTCACTTGCGCCCCCTTCAGTGCGGCAGAGGTTATGGCTGCCTCCCCTGGTGCTTTTTCATTGCCGTTGTATGATGAGACCAGCGAGCCTAAATATCATATATACGTGAAATAAGTTATTTAGAGACTATGGATGGCGAGGATAAATGTAATAAAGGGATCTACAAACATTACATTGGTGACATACAGTGAGATGGTGCAGGCATGCGCTTAGGGCCCGCTTTCCAGACAGTTTCTGTGGGGTGATGCATTCTGAGGTGAGGCAGAGCTCATCTGTGCCTCACCTTACCCCACAGTAACTGGCTTGAGCGCGGCTCACAAAATAAGTGCCCGCGTTAAATTAGTGCCCGCACTCCAGCCAGTTACGGTACGTCCACACAGCAGCTTTAAACAAATCTTCCAACGCTTCCAACGCTTCTCTGCCCATTGACTTTGAATGGGGATGACGTCACTTTGCCTCGCTTTTCGCCGAACTGCATTGTGGGGGAGCGAAGCGAAGATTTCCAGGATTTCCAGGATTTTCAGGATTCAAAAGTTGAGCAATGTTCAACTTTTGAAGCTGAGCTGGAAGCGTCAGCCAATCAAATCCCATTTATGCAAATCTGACAGTAGAAGCGCTAGCCAATCAAACCGCGTGTAAGCAGGGAGAACCAGACCGCAGTTAATTTCCTCATATTCCAAACGAGAAATTACGGTCGCAAATCACCCGGTTCTTTACGACCAGAACTATTAACGGGATACAAACCGGAGGAACCAGGCATGGAGGGAGGTGGCAGAGACAGTGGGTGAAACTGGTAGGTTTTCGCCTGTTTGGGGAGTTTATATATATATATATATTGCTCGCATAAAATCCACGGGGTTTTTTGCTTTCTACGTCGGGGGCGGGAGATTCATGTGATTGGTTGTTGGTCGCATTGCTCGAAAAAAATCCCCAAGCTTTCAGACACGCCCAGCTCCAAGATTTTTGAAAAGCTGCTGTGTGGACGTACCGTTACGGCCCGTCCACACTACAGCTTAAAAAAAAGCTTGGGGCTGGGCATGTCTGAAGCTCGACCAACAACCAATCACATGAATCTCCCGCCCCTGACACACAAGCAGCGGTTTGATTGGCTAGAGTTTGTACTGGCATATGATTTGATTGGCTGACGCTTCCACCGAAAGCTTCAGAAGCTTCAAAAGTTGAACATTGCTCAACTTTTGCAGCCTGAAACGCCAGGAAAGCTCCGCTCTGCTTCCCACAATGCAGTTCGGTGAAAAGTGACGTCACCCCATTCAAAGTGAATGGGCAGACGCGTTGGAAACCGTTTTTGAAGCTGTCGAAGCTGTAGTGTGGACTGGCCGTTACTGTGGGCTTACGAGAGGCAGAGCTCGTCCCTGCCTCACTTCTCATCACTACCGTAGTTGTAGCGGAGCTCGGCAAATTTGCTGATTTTGACTATAAAAAGCGATTGGAATCATACATAAATCACATTTACAAAACAGATCAGTGGATACATTTTATTATTATTACTATTTAGTTTTTCTTTAGTTGTTTTTCCATTACATTGGAGTATGACAGGTGAGGCTCTGCCTCCCCTGACTGCACGTCGCTGACACAGAGTAAAGCTCTGCCCCTCATGTGTTGTATAGGCTGGCACGACTAGGCTGTTCAATGGGGCTGATGTGTTGTGTAGAATCTGCCAGAAGGAAAATCAGCAGGGAGGTGCCACATTGCTTTTCTTCCCGACTGCAACGCTGGTTCCGCAAATCAAGCAAGAACGTGATTGGTCGATATTCATTGTGAGGGTGGGGGAGGGGTGTTAGATAGATATAGAGTTGTAGTAAGTAGATAGAGTTCGCTATGATGTAGGTTTCGTTTATGCATAGGGTAGATTCTTTTAATTACATTTCCTTTTTTGTGTATTTTATACATTTTGGATTTTCTTGGCGAGCTATTTTTAGAACATGCCCGGCGGGCGCCTCACGTTACCCCTGGGGGCGACTAAGTGCCCGCGGGCACCGTGTTGGCTACCCCTGCACTAGAGAATGCAATTCCTGAAGAAATTGCTAGTGGGAATGCTTTATGCTGAAAATCTGATGCTAAACTGCTATGCTGAAATGTAATGTGTAAGAAGAAAGTGAAGAATTGTGATTGAAATTATACATTAACACAGGGGGCTTGAATGTGGGATGAGAGAAGAAAAGAAAGTAAAAAGGCTTGGAAAAGCAGCAGAATATTTGAACTGCAAACTTTTGAACTAACTTGATGGTGGGGAATGTTTTGTTATTTGTGTTTGCTTATTTTCTTTAATTAGGCGACAAAAAAAATTAAGACTTTTTCTAGAAATCAGGCAGAACGTGACATGACGTGCTGTGGGGGTGACTTTGGCAGCAGTGCTTCTTTACACCGGACCTCTCAGTAAACACACCCAGAAACAGCACCGCATCCTGTGGTAGGAGCTGCACAGGGCAGCGCTAAAGCAAACCCATTGGAATAAGGCCGCTGTACACTTAACCGTTTAGTTTGTAATCTGTCGCCATGCCAACGGCATTTGATGACATCCCATAATACGCTTAGATGCGTTGATGGCTTCCCTCCATGGAAACGGCATATGGTGAGATCTCAGATTTGGCGTAGAGCTGTTGAGGCATGGACCGGTGATATACATCATGTTTCATGACGAGTGGTCTGTCGCCATGGCAACGGCATTTGATGACACCCCATAATACGCTTAGATAGATGTGTTGATGGCTGCATCGTTACCAAACCTGTGAAGTTCTGGGCTGTTTGGAGTATATTCACTGAAGTTATGAGAAAACCGTGGTTCAAGGCGAGCAATGTGTTGCCATGGCAACGGCATTTGAAGAAATCTCAAAACTGTCCCGTAGATCAGGGTTTCCGCTAGGATTTTTTCTCGCCGGTCAAATGTCCAGGCAGAATTTATTTTACCGGACTAATTTGAAACTTACCGGTGATATTTCAATAATAATAATAATAGTTGTGTAGCAGAGTTTCCGTTAGCAGGTAATTACCGGACTATGAGCAGATATGCTTCAGTTTAAAACTCAGTTCAGGGGGCTCATTTTTATATTGCTTCAGTTTATAATCGTAACAGATCGAAAAATTCAGATTCATTTTTCAATAAATGATTCCACAAACAACAAACAACATAATTATTACATTCAAACAAACTACTTGTAGTAGATAACGTACATTATTCAGAAGTTTACATCAACTTTGAATAATAACACGGGAGAAACGGATCCTCTCTTTTCCTCCCTCTCTCTCCTGACAGCACGTCAGTTTCTCATGCAGCTCCTGCAGCTCGCTAAACAGAGGGCGGGGCTTCAGGTGATTATGCAGAGCTGCGTGTCTCGGTCAGACTCAGCAGCCGATCTGATCTCTCTCTCGCGTCCGGTTACACTTCACTCGCGTTTATGTCCATATCGATCAGATCCAGCTCTCCTGATCGGCCATTATAGAGAGCACCGATCAAACTATTAAGAGTGAATATCGGCCGATAATGACCGGCGGCCGATCGATCGGAGCCTCCCTAATTATTACCAGACAATTTGACCGTCAGGTTTTGAATTTACCGGTTTTTTATAAATTTTACCAGCTAAAAAACGGTAATTACCGGCTAACGGAAACCCTGCCGTAGATGTCTTCACGGCTGGACTGTTAGCACACTGCTATCTGAAGTCTGCTGCTCTGAGCATGCCAGTTGGAGTGATGACATCATCGTGTTCCATTACACAGGTGTTTATATTTGAGCTAAGGAGGTGTGCAGAGATCACAGGTTTCCATTGTTCTGATTGAGAGATAAACCTCTTACATGTGAACGTTTTGTAGAAGAACCGTAACAGATATCTTTGAAATTTCAAAATGTGAAGCATATCAAGGAAGTTGAGTATCTGAAGTGTAATTTTTGTGTAGTTTCGGGTTAATAATGTGGCCTTTTTGGCAGTTTAACTAAAGGTGTGCGGCTGCTACCGTGAGGAAATTACAATGGGCTTTAATGGAGGAATGTTAAACGTTTTTGTCACTTCTTGCCCTCAAGAGGCATTTTGTTTAATTATTTTTGCTTAATTATTTGTCATTTTTCAAGCTACGAGATGTTTTCCTACGTTTGTCATGATAAATTATGTCTCAGGAATTTAGGGTTTGGGAATTATGGCAGTTTTAATATATGAAGGTACATTTCAAGATGTTCTACCCTCTAGCTGTTACATCACGCACTCTAGTTAATGTTAAAATCTGAAGAAAACCTCTAAAACAAGGTCTGAACAATGTTTAATATCTCTAAAAGTAAAGATCAGATTTAAAAGTTGTTTTACACGAATAATGTCAGAAAGATGTCAGAAAAAAATTATAACATTTTCAAGATGTCCTACCCTCTAGCTGTGACATCACGCACTCTAGTTAATGTTAAAATCTGAAGAAAACCTCTAAAACAAGGTCTGAACAATCTTTAATATCTTTGAACAAGATTTAAAAGTTGTTTTACACGAATAATGTCAGAAAGATGTGTAACATTTTAAAGTTAGAATGAGGTTTGAGAATGAGTGAAAGTATGAATGAACAGTTAGCAGTTGAAGTTGCATGAAGATTTGTTGAAGTTGAAGAATTTCTCCATTGACTTCAATGGTTAAAAATGTGATGTATTATGGGATGTATCTCTGGAATTATGAAAGTTATGAATGAGAAAACTAATACCCATCGATTCCCGACCGAGCTGAACGTTTTGATGTTTGAACGGAGTTTCTGCGATGTTCAATGCGGGAGGAGAAGAGGGCCAAAATAAGTCGGCGGAATAATAATAATAAACTTTTCGTGCGTAGAATAACAGTTAGTTGGAATGCTGTTAACAGCATTCCCACTAAATTATAGCACACAACTACTGAAATTAACCTCAACAGTACATGAACAAAGTAGGCACACGTTGAAATATCTGTTTTATTAATGAACCACTGAAGAGAGGTTCAGACACATACCAAAACATGTCAAGTTTCTCCAAGGCTGAGAACACATAATGCAGCCTGTACGTTTTAATAATAAAAACAGATTTTTTTGTGATCATACTGTGATACAATAGGTGTACTGTTCTCTCTATGTGTTGTACTGTCTCAGTGTGAACATAGATTAAACAGCCAGCCAAACTCTTTTGAGAGCCAGGGAATGAGCAGCCATGCTCCTTTATTGACTTATTTGGTAGTCCACTGACATTCAAAGTTACAAGCAACTTAATGATCTCATACATGCAAGTGTAACATACTAACACATAGGATCACTAAGTGTAAACAAGGTACATATAGCTAATGCTAGCTAGCTGTGCAATAAGCACGTGTACAGGCCATGGATATATAATAAGAACGGTACAGGCTAGTATGGCTAACGCTAGCATGTATGCTAACGCTACCGTGCATGCTAATGCTAGCGCGAATGCTAACACAAATGCTAAAGCGAATGCTAACGCATTTTTCTCATTATGTTCAAACCGTTTAAACATCTCCAAATGTCATCACATAAACACAATACATGTTACTAATCCTTACAGTGTAAGTGTAAGGCTTACACTTACAGTCATTGCTTTCGGACGGAATTTACCCTTTTACTCTTCAGGTTGCAAAGGGAAAATTAGTAGCAATCTACTCATTGATGTCTACTGCCATGCTATTCAGTTCACTTTCTCCTACTTCCTGTGCCCGGTTTCCTGTCTAATCTTCAGTAAAAAAAATTACAAATATATAATTGTGCAAATATGAAACATACAGGTCAATATCACCTTGCTATTGGTAGCTGAACTGTCAATACCCCAACATATATTATTAGATATAAATACCTAATTTTGAATTATTTAGACACAATTAACACTTATAGTTTCATGTCTTGTTAATAAGTGTTATTATGGTAGAATTACTATTCTTGTGGTAGGCTACTACTACTTTATTAGGCCCATATTGAGTAGAGCATATTAAGACCAAAACTCATGTACAACAACTTCCTTACTTGCAATAAATAAGCACTAATTAGAGGGTTATTGAGGAAAAACTCTCAACTAATGGCTTATTACTTGTAGAATATGGTCATGCAGAACAAGGCATTAATAAGTGTTTTATAATGACTAATAAAGAGTCAATATACTGCTAATATGCATGTTAATTAACAACTAGTTGATGGTTAATTTGTGTACCTTAATATAAAGTGTTACTAAAGAATGTACACACATGGAGACCTGTTGTGCCCACACGTGCACAACATACCCCTCCCCACACACAGACTCACACAGGAGAGACAGAGATGGATGACACGTAATGAAATATGGATTTCTCTGAGGCCTGGCCACCCTGAAACAAACCTTTAATGAAATACCCACTGCTCTATTTCGTGTACAGGATTACAACTCTGCACTACATGCCCTCTCCCCACCTATTTCCCTTCGTGTACGTGAGTGTGTTTGTGTGTACATTCCCACTTCACCTAAAGGAATTAAAGCTGCATTTCTGACAAGAGTGCACCCTAGGATACACTCATTCATCACCCGCTTGATCTCTCCATCACTGTTACCTTTCATCATTGAGGCATGCAATTCCTCTCAGCATTTTGCAGTACAGTATAGCTCCATTCATCTCTTTGTGTCAAAGAAGGATCTCCCTGTACATTTTGCGCACCTCCTCTTCTATATACATTACCCCAACGTTCCTCCTTTCACTGCCTCCACTTTCTTTCCCTTCATTTGTACTTTTCTCCCCCACCAATCACTTCCATAGCTCTCCATTTCTCCACCTTTTTCACCATCTATTCTAGGCCTTCCACGCTTGTGATGACACTCAGAAAGAGCCAATCAGAAGACTGTGTGATGCTAAGATGGGTGCCTGTGGAGGTGTTTATTGTAATGGGTCTTTATAGAGATTGGAGCTGTCTTCTTTTGCCTAGCACAAAGACAGCCATTCAGACTCTGTTTCCTCTCTCCAGGGATCCTTTGTCTTGGACACAATGTATTCTGTTTCACGGTGGACTTGTGATTCTGCAAAGATGCACAATTATTGGAATCTGTCAGGGAGCTCAGTGTGTTCGATGTATGAGTGCCTAAGAAAGAGACACACACATACTGAGACAGAATGAGATTGGTTCAAAGAGTGAAGTCCAACTAAGTTTTGACTTAAAACTTTTTAGTCTGAGTTGTTTTCCCACCATCCTGTAAAACGGCATCTTCCCCACTGCTGTTAGCAATCTGAGAAGGATTGAAAGGCTTACATAGATGTTTTAAGGATCTTAAAAGATAACTTTCAAGTCCTCGATTTTTCCAAAGCTACCCAAATGAGACAACAATACACTTTAATAAACCATAATCACCATTAATTAGTTTGCAAAACCTTATTATTCTGTCGCTCTGACACCTCTGTCCCTCTGTTTTTTCATCTGTTTCTTTCCCTCATTGACTCATCTACTCATTACACACACACACACACACAGCTCCTTACGGTTTTCCCTGAGGGTGTTGTAACCTGACACTAAATCATTTAGTGGGAATGCTGTTAACAGCATTCCAACTAACTGTTATTCTACGGACGAAAAGTTTATTATTATTATTCCGCCAACTTATTTTGGCCCTCTTCTCCTCCCGCATTGAACATCGCAGAAACTCCGTTCAAACATCAAAACATTAAGCTCGGTCGGGAATCGATGGCTCTTACCTTTCTCATTCATAACTTTCATAATTCCAGAGATACATCCCATAATACATCCCATTTTAAACCATTGAAGTCAATGGAGAAAATCTTCAACTTCAACAAATCTTCATGCAACTTCAACTGCTAACTGTTCATTCATACTTTCACTCAGAAACCTCATTCCAACTTTAAAATGTTACACATCTTTGTGACATTATTTTGACAACTTTTAAATCTGATTCTTACTTCTAGAGATATTAAACATTGTTCAGACCTTGTTTTAGAGGTTTTCTTCAGATTTTAACATTAACTAGAGAATGCAATTCCTGAAGAAATTGCTAGTGGGAATGCTTTATGATGAAAATATGACGCTAAACTGCTATGCTGAAATGTAATGTGTAAGAAGAAAGTGAAGAATTTAGATTGAAATGATACATGACCACTGGGGGCTTGAATGTGTGATGAGAGAAGAAAAGAAAGTAAAAAGGCTTGGAAAAACAGCAGAATATTTGAACTGCAAACTTGATGGCGAATGATCTGTCGCCATGGCAACGGCATTTGATGACACCCCATAATACGCTTAGATGCGTTGATGGCTGCATCGTTACCACACCTGTGAAGTTTTGGGGCGTTTGGAGCAGTTTCACTGAAGTTATGAGAAAGCCGTGTGTCATGGCGAGCATTGTGTTGCCATGGCAACGGCATTTGAAGAAATCTCAAAACTGTCCCGTAGATGTCTTCACGGCTGGACTGTTAGCACACTGCTATCTGAAGTCTGCTGCTCTGAGCATGTCAGTTGGAGTGATGACATCATCGTGTTCCATTACACAGGTGTTTATATTTGAGCTAACGAGGTGTGCAGAGATCACAGGTTTCCATTGTTCTGAATGAGAGATAAACCTCTTACATGTGAACGTTTTGTGGAAGAACCGTAACCGATATCTGTGAAATTCCAAAACGTGAAGCATGTCAAGGAATGAGTATCTGAAGTGTAATTTGTGTAGTTTCGGGTTAATAATGTGGCCTTTTTGGCAGTTTAACTAAAGGTGTGCGGCTGCTACCGTGAGGAAATATCTGCCTGAAATTACAATGGGATTTAATGGAGGAAAAATGAACGTTTTTGTCACTTCATGCCCTCAAGAGGCATTTTGTTGAATTGTTTTGCTTAATTATTTGTCATTTTTCAAGCTACGAGATGTTTTCCTACGTTTGTCATGACAAATTATGTCTCAGGAATGTAGGGAATTATGGCAGTTTTAAAAAAATTATAAAATGTTCAAGATGTCCTACCCTCTAGCTGTGACATCACGCACTCTAGTTAATATTAAAATCTGAAGAAAATCTCTAAAACAAGGTCTGAACAATGTTTAATATCTTTGAACAAGATTTAAAAGTTGTTTTACACGAATAATGTCAGAAAGATGTGTAACATTTTAAAGTTAGAATGAGGTTTCTGAGTGAAAGTATGAATGAACAGTTAGCAGTTGAAGTTGCATGAAGATTTGTTGAAGTTGAAGAATTTCTCCATTGACTTCAATGGTTAAAAATGTGATGTATTATGGGATGTATCTCTGGAATTATGAAAGTTATGAATGAGAAAAGTAATAGCCATCGATTCCCGACCGAGCTGAACGTTTTGATGTTTGAATGGAGTTTCTGCGATGTTCAATGCGGGAGGAGAAGAGGGCCAAAATAAGTCGGAATGCTGTTAACTGCATTCCCACTAAACTAGAGTGCGTCATGTCACAGCTAGAGGGTAGAAAATCTTGAAATTTGCCTTCATATATTTTTTTAAAACTGCCATAATTCCCAAACCCTACATTCCTGAGACATAATTTATCATGACAAACGTAGGAAAACATCTCGTAGCTTGAAAAATTACAAATAATTAAGCAAAAATAATTAAACAAAATGCTTTTGAGGGCATGAAGTGACAAACACTTTCAACATGCCTCCATTAAAGCCCATTGTAATTTCAGGCTGATATTTCCTCACAGCAGCAGCCGCACACCTTTAGTTAAACTGCCAAAAAGGCCACATTATTAACACGAAACTACATAAAAATTACACTTCAGATACTCAAGTTCCTTGACATGCTTCACGTTTTGAAATTTCACAGATATCTGTTACGGTTCTTCCACAAAACGTTCACATGTAAGAGGTTTATCTCTCATTCAGAACGATGGAAACCTGTGATCTCTGCATACCTCGTTAGCTCAAATATAAACACCTGTGTAATGGAACACGATGAAGTCATCGCTCCAACTGGCATGCTCAGAGCAGCAGACTTCAGATAAAGGTTAATGGTCCTGCCCTCAACAGCTCGACTTCAATTATGGGGTGTCATCATCATATGCCGAAGAGAGAGAGAGAAGAGAGAGAGTAATGTAATAAAACACGGTTTTCTCATAGCTTCAGTGAAAATACTCCAAACAGCCCAAAACTTCACAGGTTTGGTGACGATGCAGCCATCAACGCATCTAAACGTATTATGGGGTGTTATCAAATGCCGTTGCCATGGCGACAGATCATTCGCCATCAAGTTAGTTCAGAAGTTTGCAGTTCAAATATTCTGCTGCTTTTCCAAGCCTTTTTACTTTCTTTACTTCTCTCATCACACATTCCTGCCCCCAGTGTTCATGTATCATTTCAATCTAAATTCTTCACTTTCTTCTTACACATTACATTTCAGAATAGCAGTTTAGCGTCAGGTTTTCAGCATAACGCATTCCCACTAGCAATTTCTTCAGGAATTGCATTCTCTAGTTAATCTCTGATATTGCCCATAAATCCCTGCTCATTAACAGTAGCCCAGGGACGTTGGCATTTGGTCATGGAAGATGGCCACACACTTTCTTAACAGCTGCAGTAGGTCAAAAGAATGCTGATGGCTGTTCCTTTCTGCTCATTATTTCCTAATTTTCTTTTCACTTGTTTTTTCACTTTCCCTCACCCTGGCACCTCACTGGGGCACCGCCACTTTCATCCAGCCTGTTGGGCCGTGATAGCAAGGTGTCGGTGCTGTTAGCCAGCGTCAGTCCAGTGGGCAAGCCAGGGCACAAAACCTGAGCAGCAGGGAGTCCCGCGGGATTAGGGATTGAAGATTAGCCTTCTCTCTTGTGTCATCACTAATCCATTCCCAAAGCAAGTACCTCTACATGCACATACAAGCGCACACACACACATAGACAAGAGCTGTTGTAATAGGATCACAGGGGAACAGTGGAATTTGCATTAGATTATACTGTATGCACATTTGTGTGCACAGCCTGCATTACTATCTAAATAGAATGTGTTCTTTCCCTAATTGTAAAGGCATTTTCTAAATTTTTGACAAGAACTGCTGATCTACAATAATAGTATCTTTCTAATCAGACTAAGATTGATGTGTCAAATATTTGAGCTCATACGTTTTTGTACACGATACACCATCTCACTCCTGCTTTAAAACCTGCTTTTTAAACCCTATATTCACTATTCACGGCTTCCCCCCTCTCTTTATGTCCTCTTCCTGTCACTTCCTGCTCCTCACGCTCCCATATCTCACCTTCCACACTTCTTCTTTTATTAGATTATGTGATTAAAGATCCCCGTCTGTGCTACGGGGGCAATTATGTGAACTTCCATTGTGTTTGTGTGCACGTGTGAGATTGAACGTGTTTATGTGCTGTCGCCTTGATTCAGTATTTTTGTCAAACCACAGCCATGTGGTATTGGTGTTCAGTCCAATGGAGACATGTATGTCTGCTATTGTCAATCTAAAAGGAACTTGAAGGCTGTCATCCTCATTGGAAACACACACACACACCCATACGTTCATGGCTCTTTTGCCTCCTTGCCTCTTGCCTCTTGCCTGCCTCGTACGACACATAGATTAGTTTAGACTAGAGCGATGAGGTAGAGTATTGTTTTAGAATAGTTCTACAACACAATATATGTGCTGGTTTACTACGCTGCTATCCTGCGTGCTTCATATACCACTATTAAACATTATACAATTTAAATCTGTTTTCTGTTCCCACTTGGACAGTCTGTTTCCTGTTGTTCAGACATTAAACAATGAAAAAAATGCACCATCAGTTAAACTTGGAGCACAGTACGGACGGAGGCAGGCTTTTTGTTAGTGGTGGGTGGAGTGTTTGTGCATATGTGGTGGACATGAGTATGTCTCACCTTTTTTTATATTTTAAAAAAACGATGGTGCTGCCTAACCTTGATCTAATATGGCAGAATCTTGTTTCCATGGGTACCAAATCTTTGAGCTCCTAGGATGTGAAGCAATTAGTGGGCCTTGATGAATGTTTCTGTTTACCACAGCCTGATTACAGCCAAGGCCAGGTGGGAGTGTTTGTGTGTGTGTGTGCTGCATTTTTAGCATTTATTATGCATACATGGCGTAATTGTAGGAATAATTTGTAGGTCATAATTCCTTGCCTCTGTTTCCCAGTTTAACACCAGGGTGAAGACAACGGCGTGTTTCGAACATCTGGTTCAAGCCAACGTAAGGAACAAGAAGTTGCTGAAGGACGCTGTTAAGAACATCACAGCTAAAGGAATAACAAACTACACAAAAGGCTTTGAGTTTGCTTTTGAGCAGCTCTCTATGGTAAGATTTTGCAGAAGATGTATTTTTTGTTGAAAAAAACCAACATTTTGTCTCACTTGAGTGTAATTAAGAGCGCAAGAGGTAGAACAAGTTATGATGAATGTTACCTGTGATGCCTTAATATAGTAAGCAGCTACAGAGCATTGTCTTTCACTGCCATCTGCTGGTTAAAAGTTTTACCTCAACTCTACTGTCCAGAACAGATAAATAAACATTATTAGGTGTCTGACATAGACATAAACTGACATTTCTTGAGGTTGGTAAAAGTAATTGGCTTTCTCTTCTGAGAACGGTGCATATTTACAGCAGAATATTGCTTTTAACATACCTTTTTAGAATCATTGTGTGGTAGAGAAGTGGAGTTTTGACTCTTGAAAACACGTTTATGATTGTCTATAAAAGATTATTTCTCTAGCCAAAATGGGATGGACAAACAGACTGACCCATCTTGCCCCAACCTCTGTGAAAGTACATGATTAACAAAGAACTGTTGCCATATTTTTCCTTTGACTAGACGAATGTGAGCAGAGCAAACTGCAACAAGATCATTATGCTGTTTACTGACGGAGGAGAGGAAAGAGCTTCGGCAATACTGGAGAAGTACAATGCTGACAAAAAGGTAAGTTGATGAAGCACGGACACGGACACGCACACACACACACACACACACACACACACACACACACACACACACACAGACCGGGGCGTTTGATACTGCAGTGTGAATATTTTGCTTTTATCTAAGTGTAAGTGTGCCTGTGGTAGTGTTTATTTGGCTCAGCTTGTTAGATTTCCCTTTGGGTCCAAACTTCCTTGTGCATATCCTCCCAAACTAAAAGTGTATGCAGAAGGCAAATGACGGTTTTGCATATTTTGTGCATATTTTACTCACACACGCACACACCCTCATACACATGGACACCCACCCACAGATGGGCATGTATCAACAGGTTGTACACACACTTCAACATCACTGTCATACAGTAACATCTTAGATTAAAAATGTATCTCATTCATGTTTTTTTGTAAATGTAGTTGTAGTTGAAATATACACCACTGCATGTTAAGATTATTTCTTCAAAAATAGTCTTCTATATTAATTTATCCAACTAAATGTATGTAAATAATAAATTACATTCAAATGAATTGTTTGTGACCATAGTTCTTCATAACATTATTACAGAAAAGACAATATTTTCTTACCTAAACTGAATAATAAATAATAGACATTGCTGGAATGTAAAAAATTGAAAAACAACTGTTTCTCATGTTAAAGGTTGCATCATGTTTTATATTGTTGAAATGAATCTTGTGGTCCAGGTGAGGATCTTCACCTTCTCAGTAGGACAACACAACTATGATAAAGGACCCATTCAGTGGATGGCCTGTTCCAACAAAGGTACCGTACAGTTCATAACACACATCTATACTGAATATATAGTTATCAGTTTATAACAATCCTGGTATTAAATCAAGTTTCACTCAAAACTAGACTAGAACTTGGTAGTGATTACAGTGATTTTAACCTGGTGCAAGGGTGGTATGAAACGATACTAAACATACAAGAAGGGTGGGGCAGTGATAATAAACTAATGTGGGTTTTAGAAGGGGGTAAATGGTTGTAAATGTTACACAGTCAATTATCTTATCAATCATCTCTTAAATAACATATCTTTCTTGAATCTAACCTCCCCTGACATTGTGACGTTAACCTTTGGTTAATGTGTCTTACATTTATTTAGGTTACTTTTATGAAATTCCTTCGATTGGAGCCATCAGAATAAACACACAGGTTGGAGCATGATATATATAATGTTACACATGAATTAAGAATGTGAAAATCATTAAAGCAGTAATTTGGAAAATGTGTTTGTATATTGTAGGAGTATCTGGACGTGCTGGGTAGACCAATGGTTCTGGCAGACAAGCAGGCCAAACAGGTCCAGTGGACTAATGTATACCTTGATGCTCTGGTATGATACACTTTGTGTGCTATAATTCATTTAACTGTACAGAAATAATGCTCCTGCAGTAATAATATTCCTGAGTTGATAAGAACATTTGCTTGACTCTCCATCAGGAGCTGGGACTGGTCATCACTGGAACTCTACCTGTCTTCAATAAAACAAAGACCAAAGATGACAGGAATGTCGAGGTGCAGTAAATATATACTTAAACACATGATGAGTGGAGACAACAGTGGCAGGGTTTGATGAATAAATGTTTTATCTTTTTATCATCAGCACCAGAATCAGTTGATCCTCGGTGTGATGGGGATTGACGTGTCTCTGGGTGACATCAAGAACCTCACACCACGCTTCACAGTGAGTGTAACATCCATGTGCACACACGCACGCTGACAAAAATATGTTTCCAACCAAAAGTCTTGTGACAATTCTCTCTGGTGTGAGTGATGTGATTTCATTAGATGTGTTGTTCTTTTCTAAAGTCTATATAAAGTCTTACTAGAATAAAACCTTTTGCTGTTCATTACGGACCCATTGTTGCAAGGTATAATCTTGTACTTTATGACCACTAAAGCCTTTATTTTACACATGTTTAACACCTATTATCAACTGTTATCTACAGGCAGGGTTGGGAGGGTTACTTTGTAAATGTAATCAGTTACTGATTACTGATTACATGGCTCTGAAAGTAATCCGAATACAGTTACAGTTACGTGTCTTAAAAAAGTAACGTAATCAGATTACTTTTAGATTACTTTTGGATTACTTTCTTTTTCCATCACAGGTGGTATGTTTTGGTGAACAGGAGACACAAAAAGCAAAAGGAAACTGAACGTGTTTTTACTGTTTTAATGGCTTATCAAGAGCACAACTGAAACATCACATCTGAAACGATGTAACAACATAATACACGTTTTGAGAATGCAGCTTGGGATGTGAGGAGTGAGGGACACGGCTTAGAAAGGGCGTGTCGCCTTCTGTCCTGCTAGTGTTGGCAGGACATGAATTAAAATGTCGAACTCAGACTTCATTTTAAGGACATTTCGGCCAGGGGTGTAGAGCTATATTTGTTTAAGCACCGGATTGGCAAAACAGATTGCACCAGTCTGCCTTGATCTATGAATTAATGTCCGTGACACTCACAGTATTTGCTGCCCACAGCTGTTCTATAGAAGGAACACCTCCTTCACTTCATGAAATCTCTGCAGCACCAGGAGGCAGCGGGAGGGTTAACTCAGCCTCTGAGAAGCCGAGCGCGCAGTGCCTTTCACGCACCGCCTTTCACGCACCGCCTTTCACGCACCGCCTTCGCTGTGTTAACCTTCAGAATCATAAGGCTAAAGAGCGACCGCAGGCTGATGTGTTTTAACCACACACACCTCTAAACACATACACGACTTAAACGCAGACTTTTGTTCCTCCATGTTTCGTTGTTATTGTTTCACTGAGCGGACCCGCCCCTTTTTTTTCAAACGCTCCCTTTTTTGGTCCATCTGCAGCGGTAAAAGTGTTTGTGCGCTGTGATGATTCGGCTGTACCTTTAGTAATGAATATTAAATGTTGTGAGGAAATCTTTCCACCAATAATTCCAATAAGTAATCCAAAATGTATTCACTTCAGGTTTACGAAAGTAACTGTAATCAGATTACTCGTTTTTCAAATGTAACGCGAGCTGAATACAGTTACTTGATTTTTGTATTCTGATTACGTAACGCCGTTACATGTATTCCGTTACAACCCAACCCTGTCTACAGGCATCATGTGGCTTTCTCTACACATATTTAATTCCCCACTCCTATGTTCTTTTTTTCCTTCAGATTGGTCCAAATGGATACTACTTTGCCATTGATCCTAATGGATATGTCCTGCTGCACCCCAATCTCCAGCCAAAGGTATGGCATCTGGCCCAACACATTTCTTTATCTCTTGACGCAAAGTATTATATTCTGAATTGTCCTAATGATTACAAAATCACTGCTTCTGCTCAATGAGAAATATGCTTTCTAGCAGACTGAGCTGGTTCTTTTCAGACTGTTTCATATGCCATCTCCTTATTATTTTCATAAAAATAACTAATTCTCCAGTTAGAGTATGACTTGATATCGTCAGTTCTTGCTAGAAGGTCACTCTTTACCATGTGTGATAAAATAGATATGTAGACTTGGCAGGGAACTAGCATAAATGTTTAAAAATGAAGGATGAAAAGAAGCTGCGGGGCATAAAGTAGAGATAATGTGTTTGAAAGTGAAAGTAGTACACCCCATAATAAAATTAAATGTTTTATCCATAGGAATATATCATGCTAATAGTGTTTGCGTTTTGTATGTAGATTACGTTTTATATGAAGGAAAAGAGGAACATATTTGTTTTATGGCAGCTTCTATTGTACAAGCTTACTTTTAGCCAATTCAAGTAACAACTTAAACTATGTTTATAATTAGGCTCAAACTGAAAGATCCAGCAAATCCAGCAAAACTGCGTGTGGTACCATATCAAATTTGTTTTGTCTGACTTAAAGGAAGCAGGATTTTGTGTAGCCAATGGCAGGTATTAAGATGCAACCTGGTGATAATTAGCCACGACCCCACAAGAGGTTGAAACCCACTACCTTCAGCCCGGGGCAAGCAGGTTCTTACAGGCTGCACAGCGGCCATGTGCTGCATGGGAGTTCAGTTTGTGGGGCCATGATGACCTATCTCTCTCCCCCTTCTTTGAACAAAGGAGATTTCCCTGTGTGTGTGTGTGTGTGTGTGTGTGTGTGTGTGTGTGTGTGTGTGTGTGTGTGTGTGTGTGTGTGTGTGTGTGTGTGTGTGTGTGTGTGTGTGTGTGTGTGTGTGTGTGTGTGTGTGTGTGTGTGTGTGTGTGTGTGTGTGTGTGTGTGTGTGTGTGTGTGTGTGTGTGTGTGTGTGTGTGTGTGTGTGTGTGTGTGTGTGTGTGTGTGTGTGTGTGTGTGTGTGTGTGTGTGTGTGTGTGTGTGTGTGCGTGCGTGCGTGCATGCATGTATGTGTGTGTGTGGGTCAGAGTCCTGCACGGGTCTGATTTTCACCCGCGACGTGCAATACCGAACCCGCCCCGCTACCCGCACATATTGCCAATTAGTTCTGCAACCCGACCCGACCCGACCCGTCGGCACAAGATCTGCAACCCGACCCGACCCGTCGGCACAAGATCCGCAACCCGACCCGAACCCGCATATATATGAGCAGTGAAAACGTGCATTTATTAACACACGCAGTTGCATATTTGTCTCAAAAAGCGTGGGATGTAGGTTATTTTCTCCATCTAGGATGACACCAAAAGCCTCCCAGACGTTGGATTTCGCTCTTGAGGAAGTGTTATTGAAATGCTGTATTCTCCGCTAGAGAGCTTCACCTCAGCCATTTCGAATGTGGCGCGCACAGCGAGATGGGTCTGGATGCAGACCGCAGCAAGGATGCGAATCCTAAAGGGGGCGGATCCTATAGGGGGCGTTTCCTAAAGGGTTATGAACCCCGCCCCCCACGCATTCAAGGGATGTGAATGACTCTCAGCTTTACTGTGCCTTTTCTTTTTTTTCTGCATTAACTGCTGCCATCGTGTGTTCAGAAATTGTGTAGAAGCCTTAATGTTTCAAATTCAAAGCCCTATTTCAAAGCTCTATACCAAAAATGAGAGGCTTTATTTAAACTAAACACGTGTTTACTTGAGAGTTCCTAGTCACGTCTGTTCTGTCTGTTAATAATAATAATTTATTTGTTGTTGAATTTGTGCATACAAATATTGTGTTTCTAGGCTTTACATGTTATACAAAATAAACTTTTATACTTCTCTCAAATATTTACAACAGTGCTAACTGCTCTTTGTACAGCCCAGGATGCTGATGAAAATCGTATGGTCTGATTCTATTACACTGTTGAAAATTAAATAACCTTGTATTTTAATGTTTCAGATAGCAATGATTTTTAATAGCAATCATTGATGTAAGATTTAGAAAACTGTCTTGCCTGCCACATTTTGAAGGGACACATCATCCGCCTAGACAAGTACACAAAAAAAGATACAGGTTTAACACATTGGAGGCCAGTCTAAGTGAGTGATTGTAATATGCGTGTATGCGTTTTAGTCCTACACCATAGGTTCTGAAATCGTCCTTAAAACACTTCCTATTCAGAGCAAACTCTGGTCCTTCTGTATAACTGTATAGCCGATTCTAAAAACGCCTTCTAAATCCTACATAAGTTTTCAGAACAAGAGCATGGAGACACTTGAATCCTACTACTGCTGAATCCCACATCAACTGCTTCATTTATGAGCATCAATGAGTTCCTATAACAATAATTATAGTGTTATAAGCTAATTATAATACATTATGAGTATGATGCATAGCCAGTATTACCGCTTCATTTATTATGCTCTAATTCTTCCTTTGATTAAGATGAAGGTTTAAGGGGAATTTGTGTTATGCAATTATCTTATGTGTGTTGATGTAACTTCCTTTCCATATATGCGTTGATGAAAAACACAGCTTTTCTCTCCTCATAAACAATATGTATTTATTAAAGCCATGTGGTGTACGGTACAGTATTTTCCCTTATTTATAGGCTCAACTTATCCAAAGCCAAGTTATTCATCTTACCCCTAGACTATTTGGCCTGAAAGAGGCATACAATTGAAAAAGATCAGTTATCACTGGAGATTATGAGACAGGGTTTAAAATGCTATATATTTTTATCTCACAGAGAAGCACTTCATTATGGTTGGTTGAAGCGTATTATGGATCAATCACCCAACATCAGGGGACTGGAAGCTATTGCCTAAACTATTTCTCAATTGATTCGGAAAAGACCTTGATTTTAACAGGGATTCCTTCTTTCTATCAATGTGTCATTAAAAGATGGGCTAGCTGGCAGAAAGCAGGGGGTGGAACACTAAAGGAGCCGTACAGGAGATGAGGTTGGAAACCAGACCTTTTGGGGATCTAAGTATATAACGGATCTTAGAGGAAATTCATTAATGTATCAACATTGGATTAACTCAGGTATAATTTGCATTAAAGATATGCCATAAGCTTCAGGATAAAAGGAATTGGGTAAGTGAATTATTCATTATTAGAAAGGCAATCCCTAAAAAATGGCTCCTGCTTCTAAATAATAGAAGCAAAACCCAAAGATTACATTGACAATGTACACATGGCTCTGACAGGATGTAATTGTAAAACAATATACAAGCAGACATCATACTGTACATACAGACATACTGGGAAGCTGTGCTTCATAGTCCTGTTCAGTAAAGCAAGCTCACACCCTACATAAGAGAATGGAGACACTTGAGTCCTACTATTGTTGAATCCCACATCAACTAGTTCATTTATGAGCATTAATGAGTTCTTATAACTATAATTATACAGTGTTATAAGCTGATTATAATACATTATAAGAATGTTCATAATGCATCAGACATTGGGTGCATAGCAAGTATTAGTGTATTACCGCTTCATTTATTATGCTCTGATTCTTCCTTTGAATAAGATTACATTGACAATGTACACATGGTTCTGACAGGATGTAATTGTAAAACAATATAAGCAGACATCATACATACAGACGTACTGGGAAGCTGTGGTTGACAAACAGCAAGTCAAATAATGTATGGCAGCTACAGACAATTTCTCCAGAGGGTCAATTGCCAGAATTCCATTTTCAAATATTACATGACATTCTTCCAAATATGTAAAACCTGTACAAATGGAAGCTTGTCCCTACTCCTCTATGTGCTGTTTGTTTGGTCACAGAGGAGACAGACCATTATGTTTGTTTCATGTCAATGCTTGGGCAACTCAAGTTGCTGCCCTTATCTTGTCTCTGTTCAAAGTGAAATGTACACAGAAATAGCCAAATATCATTCTGGGTCTTAACACACCCCATAGTGAAATATATAGCCTAGTGTAAACCTTATACTAATAATAGCAAAATTGTCCATCTACAAAACTTGGATGATATTCAAAGATGACCAACAAAAGTTGTATAAGGCAGACAGTGTGTATGTCATGTTAAATATCAAAATTGATCTTTTGGTTGATGAAGTCAGAGATAATTAAATCTGGGCACATATTTTGTAGTTGCTGAATTAGAACACCCAATAAAATGTTTATGTTTAATGAAGACTTTCTTCTTTGTATGTAGTATATTTTCCTTTGTACAATGTATTGGTATGTACTATACATTTCATGTTTAGTATTTGATGTGTATTGTAATGTTTGAAAAATAATAAATACGTTAATTAATTAATTAATCTTACCACCAGACACAACATGAACAAATGAATGATACACATCAGGACAGTAACTTCAACTTCAGTATTTTAGGTGTACAGAAACCTCTACTCATGTTGTTAAATGATATACAGCAATATCTTCCATAAAACGTAGTTGATTGATTTGAATAATAATTACTACCACTGCACAAACAGTAAAAAATGATATGCCTACAATTTATGAGTTTAATGTATCCTATGTTATGATAAACTATCAAATTGACTCTGTATTCATTATGATCTGTCAATAGGTCAATTAATTTGTCTTCTGTGGGTTGTATACTCTTCATTCTTCGTTTATGATTCATTCAAAGCATTAAAATAAATGAGAAACAGAGCGTCATATACCTTTAAGAAATATGTGGGGGGCGGGGTTCATAACCCTTTAGGAAACGCCCCCTATAGGATCCGCCCCCTTTGGGATCCGCCTCCTTGCTGCGGTCTGACTGCATCCAGACTCTATTGCACACAGCAGCAGATTGATGCGCTGCAGAGGTAATGATTATGCGCGGTCCCGCGGGGGAGAGGTCTGAGGATTTTAAACATTAAACTAAATTATTATTATTATTATAATATATTTATTATGCAATACCCGCGACCCGACCCGCATCATCTTTGTTTTACCCAGAACCGAACCCGGAAAAAAGCGTTTGAAAAAATACCACCCGCGAATCACCTTTTTTGCGGGTCACTCGTAGGGTACCCGACCCGATGCAGGACTCTGGTGTCGGTGTGTGCGTGTGTGGCAATACTCCTTAAAAATGGTGACTGAATCGCAGCTGGAAGTGTTTGTATGTATTTGATAAGTTGTTTTTCTGAGGAACTTTGAACCCCAAGCCCCCAGATATTTTTGAAAACCAAAATGTATCATTGTGCATCTTTTCATAACTTTCCTAGAAAAGGATTCGAAACAGGAAGCTCAGGCTCACTAATAAATATGCTGTCACTTTTCACGAGGTGAGATAAAGTAGAAGTAGTGAAGATAGCCGAGGTAGCTCCTTAAGGTAGCAGTGTTCAGTGTTCTGTACTGTAGTAGATATAGCAACAGTCATATAGTCCTTGATATGTTGTTGGCTTCTTCTGCTTTCCTATCAATTTTCCATTTAAACATTTGTTGTGACACTTTGGTTTTAGAAGTGCAGCTTGCATATGTGGGAACTAAAGAAAGTACAGTGGGAAGAGAACAAGGTTGTATTGAGATCAAGCTTGTTTGTCAAGCGATAACCTTGGAATTGTTAGAGTGAAGCTGATATGAATGTGCCTTAAACTTGAATATGTTGTAGTGTCCTGCAGGGGGCGAGTGAACCGGCTGCAAAAATAAAACAGATTGCATAGAATCAAATCAAGTTTTATTTATATAACACATTTATACATGATTTTTTGTCGAGCCAAAGTGTTGTACATAAAATAAAAATAGCCTACAGTAGAGACACTTTACAGCAAATACAACAGCACAGATTGTTCAGAATATCAGTATGAGAAAAACGACACCCTCTATCCTTAGACGTTTAAGTTAACTCATTATGATGAATATAAGTTTATAATCCCATTAGTTAGTTGTATGTCCTTATAAATACAGCATGTTTATTTGTAAAGTATGGTCCGATTTAGAGTTAGTTTCACAATAAAGCAAAGTATTTTTTAAGGCATGGCCCCTTGAGATTGACAGGTTGATACCACAATTTGTTCGAACCTTTACCCTTTCACACTTCATGAAAGTTAATGGTACACATTTTTTCATTTCAAATGTCTTGGAGTTTGGTTGTCCTTCGCCCCACCCTCTTGTGTCACTTCTGTTTCCAAAAAAACAAGATGGCTACGGCAAAAATGCCACCCTCGAGGCTTAGAAAACACCATTCCAAAAGCCAGTTCTAGGCGTTATGGTGGCTACGTCCACTTTATACATATGGTCTTTGTTTGTAGCACATATCACTGATATTGTGTATTCAAGCTAGACGGCGTGCTTATTATTTCCCCCCCTCATCAACCGTTAGTACAGTGTGTATGTGTGTAGGGCCTGTCAATCACACACTGTCTCATTGAATCAATCATGGGATCTCAATGGGACATCAGGTGAATAGTAATGCTGACCTTCAGCCCTGTCAACATTTCCCTTGACCCCTGTTCCCTTTCTTTAATTATGTTTGTACATATTTCATATTCATTGTACAAATCACCTCAGTTGCAGAAGCATTATTTGAATCTGACATCCAAGCTCACCTTTACAAATCATCTGCTGACATACAGTATTCTCTCTTGTGCTCTTCTTTTCTGACTTCTTTTTTTGCATTTGATCTCTTTCTTTTGCTGTTCCCACCACCAGTGTTCCCATGTTTGCTCTTTTCATATGCTCTCCTGTTTTTTCGTTGTTGTGTTAGTTTGATGTTTCATTCAGTGTTGTACCTCTTGATCTTTTATTCTTTCTTTTCTCATTTTCATGCTGAGATGCTTCCTCTTCATCATTTTTCTTTGCTGCTTCATTTATTTTAACCCTGCATCAAATGTAAGAAAATTAACACATGTTTTTTATTTGATTGAGTATTTTTGCTTTATTGTTTATTGCATGCTTTTTTATTTTAACCTTCAGTGTCTACTCTTAATTATTTTACTTCTTTCAAAGTTGAAATGCATCCTTGCACATGTCAACATATTTAACATTTTTTTTTGAGTGAACAAACGCTTTGGAGGAGAGGCACGTATCAGATTCCATGTAGTGCTGTTTTATAGAGAAGCACTAGATTATTGCTACCATTTTATACCACCATAAAGCCACTCAGTCGTATTGGGTTTTTAAGACAAAACATTAATAGGGTCCAGTGTCACTTTGTATCAAATCTGATTCAGCTGTGTCTGGTGTCACAGATATGTTGTCAAAATACTGCCATATGGCGCCCTTTGTTTTTTATACCACGGATTTCATTGGAGTCATATGTTAAGGAAAATGATTGGCATTACTCTTGAATTGAAAATAAAAGAGCAGTATGGCTAAAATAATTGTAATACACTTGATGTAATTCAATGCAATGCCAGTTCTAAGATGCAGGGGATTTTCCTCTCAATGGCCGATTGCCATAGCAAGAACCCATTTCTGAATAACAATCGTAATACGGTCGTCTGAACTTTATAACATTTTACTCTATCAACTCAGCACGCTTTCGATAAAGTGATATGAAAGGGGGTTATTACATTATAAACTTTGTTTCAAGCAATGCAGGATAAGGCTAAAGGTTTATTCTGCTTTGTTCACATCAATCCTCTTATTCTGTCATTAGGTTTGTGCGTGCGTGCAGTATTATTGGACTCTTCAGACTGAAATATCATCCTTTTTCTCAGAATCCTAAATTCCAGGAACCTGTTACTCTGGACTTCCTAGATGCTGAGCTGGAGAATGACATCAAAGTGGAGGTGGAGTGTTCTGATATATTGAAATCCCCCTGACAAACACACACACACACACACACACACACACACACACACACACACACACACACACACACACACACACACACACTCACGCAAATATTCAGTGGAGGATATACATCCAGGCAGGTATTCGGGTGCCAGATGTCTCATGTCTCCTCATAAAGCTATCATGACAAGCCCCTGCATGTGATTTACTCAGTGTTCCTAATTTATTAGCCTGCGGTTATGAGACAGAATTTTTTTTAAATCCAGTGAAACACAGTTAATTTACACTGTCTGTTTCTTCATCTCTCCCACTAGATCAGAAAAATGATGATCGATGGTGAGACAGGCGAAAGTACCATTAACACTCTGGTAAAAACTCAAGATGAGGTAAGAAAAAATACTCAAATAAGCTTAACGTTTGGGAGAACTTTAAATGAGTTTGGATACTTTTGTAGAGGTCGCCTGCCATGCCTGCCATGCCTGCCATGCCTGCCATGCCTGCCATGCCTGCCATGCCTGCCTTACAGCTGAATACTCTGCAGAGATGTTCACTGACTATGTAGGCAAACTGAAATACCAATATATTAGGAGTGCTAAGTGTCTATCATTGTACAAAGGAAAAGGTTTCTTTTTTGTAACGTACATATACTGTTGCAAAACGAACTATTTAAGTAATTCATATTGAAGCAGCAGTTAGTTTCAATATTTATTATCATATTTCATCACAGATTATATAAAAACAATTCTAAAATTGTCTATTTCTGTTCACAACATTTTTCAAAAAGAGGTAACCACAAAGCGATATTTAACTGAAAATACTAGGGAAATGTTTACTCAGAATTTTTCTTCCACACTTGCCCCTGCTAACATCTCAGTAAATGAGCTAGTGGATCATTTTAATTCAAAAATTAAAAATGTTATAGATGCCATTGCTCCAACTAAGGTAAAGGAAGTGTCTGGCAAGAAAATATCTCCATGGAGAAAGGCCATGACCGTGAAAACAGAAAAAAGAGAATGTCGAAAAGCTGAACGCAGGTGGCGAAAAACAAATCTCCAGGTTCACTTTGAAATCTATAAAGAGAGACTTGGCCTTTATAATTTGGAATAGAAAAATGCACGACAATCGTTCTTCTCTGACATCATTACCAAAAACAAAAACAACGCACGTGCCTTGTTTGCTACCGTCGACAGACTAACTAACCCCCCAGTGTCAGTAGCCTCTGAATTTCTATCCACCAGGGCATGCAATGATTTTGCCTCCTTCTTCACTGACAAAATTCAGAAAATCAGACAAGCAGTCAGTGCCTCTGCATCAGGTACAGCAAATCTGTTGTCTCTGTGTCCACTTAAAATCAATTCAAACACCATGACACAATTTCATCAGATTAAGGAAAAAAACCTAGAGGACATTATTCAACTTCTGAAATCCTCCTCCTGCTGCCTTGATATTATTCCAACAGGATTTGTCAAAGATGTTTTGCCTTGCATGGCCTCAGATCTACTTCATATAGTAAACAAATCTCTTCACTCAGGTATTTTTCCACAGTCCCTGAAAACTGCAGTCATTAAACCGCTCTTAAAAAAGAATAATCTAGATGCTTCAGTAATTAACAATTACAGGCCCATATCAAACCTCCTATTTCTAGATAAAATCATTGAAAAAGTTGTTTTTCAACAGTTGAGTAATTTCTTGCATTTAAATAACTGTTTTGATGTGTTCCAGTCAGGCTTTCGTCCAAACCACAGGACTGAGACTGCTCTTGTAAAGGTCTTCAATGACATCCACTTAAACACAGACAGTGGCAGAACTTCAGTGTTAGTATTATTAGATCTCAGTGCTGCGTTTGACACTGTTGACCACAACATATTACTAGACCGACTGGACAACGGGGTGGGACTTTCGGAAACAGTTCTAAATTGGTTTGAATCCTACTTAAAGGACAGAAACAACTTTGTTTCTATAGGTAAATACACATCTGAGTTGACAAATATGACATGTGGGGTTCCTCAAGGCTCCATCTTGGGGCCTTTTCTCTTTAACATCTACATGCTACCACTGGCTCAGATAATGAAGAACAACAAAATAAGTTACCATAGCTATGCAGATGACACACACATTAACGTAACAATTTCACCAGGAGACTATGCTCCAATTCAAACACTGAGTAAGTGCATTGAACAAATCAATGACTGGATGTGTCAGAACTTTCTCAAATTAAACAAAGATAGAACTGAGGTAATGTTTTTTGGAGCCAAGGCAGAACGTATAAAAGTTAGCGCTGAGCTTCAGTCTGCAATGTTCAAAACAACAGATAAAGCCAGAAATCTAGGTGTAGTCATGGACTCTGACCTGAGTTTCAACAGTCACATTAAAACAGTTACTAAATCAGCCTACTATCACCTAAAGAATATATCTAGGATTAAACGACTAATGTCACAGCAGGATTTGGAAAAACGTGTCCATGCTTTTATCTTCAGTAGACTCGAAAAAAAAATCTATTAGAAAGCTGCAGCTGATTCAGAACGCTGCTGCTCGAGTCCTCACTAACACTAAGAAAGTGGATCACATCACTCCTATTCTAAAGTCTTTACACTGGCTTCCTGTGTGTCAAAGCATATATATATTTCAAAATACTGCTGCTGGTTTATAAAGCACTGAATGGTTTAGGCCCAAAATACATTTCTGACCTCCTGCTAAATTATGAACCATCCAGATCTCTCAGGTCTTCAGGGACTGGTCAGCTTTCTGTCCCCAGAGTCAGAACTAAACATGGTAAAGCAGCGTTCAGTTATTATGCTCCAAATATCTGGAACAAACTCCCAGAAACCTGCAAGTCCGCTGCAACTCTTACTACTTTTAAATCCAGGCTGAAGACTTTTCTTTTTGTGGGTGCTTTTAATTGAACTATTCATATCTTAGACTGCACTGTAACTTTTATCCATGTATTTTTTCTTTTAATGTTTATTTTATTAGCTTTTCTTTTCAATGACTGATTTTAAATGCCATTTTCTTAATGTCTTTCATTTTTTGTAAAGCACTTTGAATTGCCTTGTGTTGAAAAGTGCTATATAAATAAACTTAACTTGCCTTGCCTTGCCTTGCCTTGCCTTGCCTTGCCTTGCCTTGCCTTGCCTAAAAGATGCAAACCCAATATGTTCCACTTGTATTTCATGCTCCTACATAATCGTTGTTTTCCTGCAAAAATTCCTGGCAATTGTTTTTAGCAGTACTTAAGAGATAAGATGTGTAGGAACTGCAGATTATGTGTCAGCTTTCATTGAGCTGAAAACTGTCTTTTATATTCTACCTAGATTTAAAAAATAAATGGTTTTATTTGTGATGTGTATTATTGAAAGAAAAACGTAATATAACTTTAAACTATATTTAAGGATAGCCCCTTTTTTTCCTTTTAAATTTTAAACAATAACACATTGAACGATACTTACCTTAACATTACATAGCAGTTATAAATGCCAGTTCCTGTGTGTATTACCTTTGCCAGAGGTACATAGATCGAGGAGTCCGGACATACACGTTTGCACCGGTCAATGGAACAGATTACAGGTAAACCAGCTCAGCAATTTTGTATTCAGCCTTCATGGTTTATTAATCTGTCTCTTTCACTTAGGACAACTCACTGCCACTAACTCCTAAGAGCACTCCAGATGATGGAGGACACTACTTAAGCCAACAGGGCTCACTCTCATGTTTCTAATAGCATGCTCGGCTTGGTTGATGGGAAACACATTTAAGGGATTATTATTGAACATGCAGCAAAGCCTTCCTGAGAAACATGGAAACCTTAATCAGCTTTGTGTTTTTTCTGTGTTTCAATACATCCTCTTGTGTCTCATGCAAATACTCAGTATGTAAAACTACTTCACAGAGCAATTTAGAAAACATTGCTTGCATTAGTTTCAGTTTCCAATTGCTTTAATGATGACTAAACTTGCAACCTATCATCAATGTGACTCTGATTATCTTTTTCTGCAGCCTGGCTCTTGCTCTGCCTAAATACAGTGAACACTTCATTCAAGCAAATCTGGGGGATGATACAAACAAAGCTATGTGTAAGTATAGCATACACTCTTATGATTCAAAAGTGTTCAAACAAATCAATCAGATTTAATTTAGCTGGTTTCTCACAACCAGCTCCCATGCATACTTTCCTTGGGTTGTCCTCTTCCGTATCTCCTCTTGCTCCTAGCTGGAACCACAACCACTCCTTTGTAGTTGCTGCTCAGATCAGCGGATCCCCACGGTGCTTTTCTTTTGTAGTGTAACCCACTGGTCAGTCGCCCCGCACTCCCACGCATACTCATCCACATGCCTTCTTTCTCCCACACCCAGCCAAAGCACAGGATCTTTTGATCTTGTCAATTTTTCTCTTCTCTTCTTATTTACTCCCCTTCTCTGGCCCTCCTTCAGGCTTTGGAGAAGAATAAACTTCCCTTGCCTCCTCTCCCTGCTCATTATCACCTCTCATACCAGCTTTCCTTTATTTTCTTATTCTGCACTCCACACTTTCGCTCTATCTCGATGGCCAATTTCATCTCTACCATCCTCTTATAAAGTCCATCTGTACTTTACCAGATCTGTCTCAGGCTAACAGGCAACCTGAAGCAAACGTGATTTACTCAGATTGTTCTCCTTTGTCTCTCTGTCTAATCTGTAAAGTTGTCCTCCTTTTGTTCTCCTTACTCTCCTTTATCCCTCTCCCTTCACCGCTTTATTTCTTTTCAGCTTACTTTTTTTTTGCTGCGTTTGCTCTCAGGGCTGTCTCGCTGTATGAAACACTTTGGCTGCTTCTCCTAACAGCTCAGAACATGGCTAATAATCACAAGGACAAAACTCTTTCATATACACACATACTATACACTCTGGGTGATGTTCTTGGTATTTTGATTCTAATGCATGTTTTTCTCTTCTGTCCTTTCACATTGGAATCTCACAGCTTCCACTTGGGGCAAGTACTCGCTACTCTGTGTCATCCATGTCTTTCTCTTTCCATGTGATGCATTTCCACTTCATATGTGTCTTCTATAAACAGTATTTGCACGATTACATATAGATGGATGGACTCTGAGGTATGAATGCTTATTCATTACTTTGTAGAGGCATGGGTAGACACTTTCATCAAGGGATATAAATGGAAGAAAATCATCGGAATCAGCACAAAACCATCTGGCTTTAGTGGATTTTTTCATATCTTTGATGTGACACCACAAAGCATAAATGGCTAATGGTGCAGTTATTCCAACAGATGAGATTTTGACTGAGTGTTTCGGCCTCTGTATCACTCCCTCTCTGCAATAACGAGTCTGTCACCATGCTATAAAGCCTGTCAGAACGTTTACAGGCCTGTTAAAGAAAGTAACACACCATGCCTTGCTGCCACAGACTACTCCGATAAGGGAGTTCGGGACTCTAAAGTTCTCCGTACAGCCGTATAGAGTTTCACACCGGAGCCAGACCACCAATGCCTCTATCCATCTTAGCACTTTCCTGCAGTAGGTGGTTCCTGCAGCCACTTGTCCTTTTACTACATTACGGAGGGTCCCTAGTCAAGTGTGTGTTGAACAGTTTTTCTGTCCATATGGCAGAACTGCTACATGCATTCAATAAATGACCTAATACTGGCGTTGAAGAGATGGTGACAGAGAAATAAAGAGAAAGAAAGAAAAGAAAGATGTGTGGCGTGGAAAGCAATTGGACATAGAGACACCCTGCCCAGTCTATAGAAACAGAGGGACAATGAATCTGCCTGTTATCTTTTATGTGAAGGACGTTGTTTCATCCTGCACCAGATTTTCACGACCTCGAGGAAACTCAGCGCTCAGTAATTTTTTCTGCAGACTGCACCACAGGACTCAGTATATTTGAAAGGAAATGTCAAAAATGTCATCATTTTAAGAGACCAGTGAATGAAGGCCGTCCATGCCTGTCATGTCATTTATGAGATAAGAATTACCAGATAGTATTTTAAATGAAATCCAGAGCAAGGTCAGTCAAAGCATAGAGTAGTAGGTCTATTATTTATTAATATTGTATATATGTATGTGCTGTCCCTTCCATGCCATCCTCCTGCTCCTTTACTGTTCTGCGTTTCTCAATCTATTTCAAGTTTTTCAATTAGATGTGACATTGTTTCACGGCATGATATATTTAGTTTTACCTACTGTGTAAACTATTTACAATGTTCAGCATATTTTCCAAGGTATGGCTCGATCAGAGGATGAATGCATTTTAATCACTGTTTGTCTTTCCTACTTTCTCCTCTCCTCAACTTCTGGGGTCACTACAGGGCAAGAAGGCAAGTATTTCTCACTCAGTAATTGTCTCATGCCCCCCCTTTCATCCTCATCCATATTCTCTACCTTAATCATTCACATACAAAATGTCCAATATTATATGTGTGTATGTATGTGTTTGATCCATCTACTTGTGAAGTGTTTCCTGTTTAACATCGTCTTATAAATACTGACTTTGGATAATCCATCATCTCTTTTTTCCTAAACCAAATGCTTTGTGTTTTCAAAAGCTTTGGAGACCATACTGCAGGAGAGTTTTGATGAGTATGGATACACCTACCTTGCTCCGAGGTGAGTGACCCTAACACTATTGAACTGTCACTGTACTGAACAAGGGAGTGATATTGAAACTGATCAATACTGTTCCTTCAGGGGATACTGCAAAGAGCTGAAGTTGTCACTCAACAACACCCAGTTTGTCCTCGACTTCAGCCAGTACATTGATAGGAACCCCCCAGATGCATGTGAGTCATGCATATTCACTGTTATCTCACTTGACACACCTGCACAGGTTGTGGTATAAGCTTTCTGTTTGTATTCATATGAGTATTATGAAACCACTGATCAACACATAAATCCATACACAGAATGTAGCTTTGCTTTGTGTGCAGTATTGAGAGTTGGAATGTTGGTGTGTATGCATGGTGTGTTTTACTGTTAGTCACAGCGATACTTTGATATCACAATGGTCAACATTTGAAGGTCAGAGCATTACTTTGGTCCTTAGATCAGTGTGGTCGAAGCAGAATGACATCAGCTTGATTGACTGAGTTTCCAAGAAGCTTGATGTTATCATGCTACACAATGACTCACTGTGTTTGATTTGTCATCATCTAATGGATCTCCCCTTTAGTATGGCTTACCACCATCATCTAGCTAATGGATCTAGATAGCCTTGATCCATTTCAACCCAAGGTCAAGCCATATAAAGATCCATTCATTATGTTGCTGTTTGTGCAGTCTCTTTACTTTCATTTCAAAGTATTTCTAAACAAAGTTATGGACATGATTTAAAGGTCACCTATTATGCAAAATCCACTTTTTCATGTATTTTATACATAAACATGTGTCCCCTCTGTGTAAAGAGATTCTGAATGTTTCAGGAAAAAAGATTTGCTCACTTTTTGTCCTGATCCATTTATATAAAAACCTGTCTGAAAATGAGCTGATCAGATTTTGGCCACTTTATGATGTCATAACGATTTTTTAGCTTGTGTAACCATTAGCCAATCACCAACCAAGGTAACACCCGCCCACCACCTGAATCTCCTCCTAGAGCACCATTGAGTTCTTTTTAACCAAATATCTCTCAGAGGGGCGTGGGGAGTGGCTCCTTATTTTCATCTAAAGTAACAGACAGAGAATCAGCACTTTTTAAACAGGCCTGAAATAGAGGGGTTTATGGGATGCTGCAATGCATGATCTGTTTGGTATTTGGAGCCAAACACTTCAGAGACATGTTTTGTATCTGAGACCCATAATAAAGTAATGAAAAACAGTATAATAGGGTACCTTTAAAACAACACTCAATAGAGTGCCACAGTGACGCGTCCTAAAACCCGGAAGTAAGCTGCTCATGGGTTCCTTCGACAAAAAAGCAATGCAATTTCTCCATAGGATTTTGGAAAATAGCTCGAAATAAGGTCTGTGGTTGACACACGCATTTAAGAGACGGATCACGTTTTGTTCAGTCGGATAATCTCCACATCTCTACTTTTATCATTTTCTAATCATAAATCTATCGATCATAAATCTATCGATAAGATTTATGATTCAGTTTTAGGACGCGTCACTGTGGCATTCTATGGAAGTTCTATTTAACTAACCTGTGCTTACTTTAAAAAAGTAATTGTCTTTACAATGGGGTTCAAACTCAATATCTTGGCATTGTCTCTCTTTTAAAGCAGCAACAGCAAATGTTTCAAAGATGTTTCCCTGCTGACTGATTGTCTAATAATCACTCAGAAAAGACCTACGAAAACATGTCTCCCAGCTGGATGATTTCCTAACAAGTTCCATGAGAGTAACTTTTCGATTTGGCTCGACATTTGGCTCGACACACCTTCTCTTTGTCTACCATTTTCAAACACTTAAACACTTGTCTCCAGCGTATCATCCATGCTAGCCAGTTAACAGATCAGCTGAAAAAGAGAATACTGGATTAAGTGCATTGCTCAGTGGCTCATCAGGAAAGACCAAAAGCACAATATACTGTAACCATCTTTCCTGCCAAGATTCTTACACAAAAGACGGACGTTGCTTCAACCGTATTTCCCTAGTGAGCAGAGTTTTTATGGTGATGTTTGAAATATGCAAAATGTATCTTGTCTTATATTGACAGGTAATATGTCCCTGGTGAATCGAGTAATTCTGGATGCAGGTCTAACAGCTGGACTGGTTAAACTTTGGAACGAGCAGGCAGTGTGAGTCTCAAATCTTTCTCTCTTTACAATGCACCACTAACAGTGCTTATTAAAAACATTCATCATATAGAAATCTGTGTTGCATGTGCCCAATATTGCTCTGTACTACAATAGCCAACGCTTATTTCATGCTCAATTTATCATGTAACTGAGCCAGAGTTTCAATCTATCGTTTCTATTCTAGTTGATTTGATCATATCCAACTAGAGAAATACGATGAAAGCAAAGCATAGAATGCATATCACACCCAACCAAGAGCTCTGCCAAGACATGCTGTTTCTAGAGGAAAATAAAATAATTGCATCAGTGTGTTTCCTTTCATGGTAGGCCCACTTGTCTGAAATAATCTGAACAAACACTTACACTCACACTGCAGAGTGTCTGTTTAGCGTTAGCACATATGAAGGCAAGTGACTGTGGGCACATACAATTTGTGTCATGTCTGCAGCTTGCTCTTACAGATCACAAACACTTTTTCTAATTAGTTCGATTGGCTTTGATGTTTGATTGGAGGCTGTTTTCCATGTTTTCAGGGATGGGATAGTGGCCAGGTTTGTAGCCACAGATGGAGGAATCACAAGAGTCTTCCCAAGAAGGTAATCTCCTCTCTCTCTTTACTCAGTTTCACTTCTCACGTTAGTGCTGGTGTAGTAAAACAGCCCGTCAAGCCTTGCCCAAATATTTGCTGGTGGAAATGTGTGAGATGAAAATGGATACAGACTGTAATGCTCTTGAGCTGAGCATTTTTTTGGCTGCCTTACTCACCTGCTCCACTGGGTTATTTTCCAGAACAGAGAGGATTAGACACTTATAGCTGAACTCCCAGAGCTTGCCAAGCCAGAACAGGACACGGGTCATAACCACACATCCAGCAGCTCATTTTTCTCAATTTCCTCGCTGCTTCTTTTGTCTAACCTAAATGTGGGGGGTTTCGCTTGGTCAGAATATTATACTCCAGCTGAAGATAAATGCATATTCCTCGTGCCTATAAAACCTGGAACTCAATCACTTGTTCCTTTAACAGGGTCATGCTCTTGACATATAAGTGCTTCAGATTTGATTGCTATTTTGATGACTCAAATCTGGCTATAGATTTTAAATACACATTTTCCAGATACCTCAAATACCTTTGCTTGGTGTTTTATGGAAACAATGGCCCATATATAATACTATGATACAATACACATTTTCAGTGCTGGAGAAGATTGGGCTGAGAATCCGGAGACATACGAGTCCAGCTTCTACAAAAGGACCCTGGACAATGACGTTTATATTTTCACAGCTCCATATTTCCGTAAGTTTTCTGACAGGTTGGACAGTGTGTATGTTTCGTGCACTTTTGTATGTTTGAGGATCCTCAATGTGGTCTTTCACTGAGCCTATCCTGCTCTCTGCCTTTTGGACGTCATCTCGATTCTCCTGGCAAAGATCACACTCTCAGGCCTCTGATATCACTCTTTATCCTTCTCCTTTTTCCCGCTGTGTCTGTCAGCACTCCCCCCCCCCCCCACATCTCCCTCCTGCCCTGCTTCCTGTTATCTCCGCTGATCTCTCTAACAGACATCAGGACAGGCAGACGTAATGTAGCTGCGCTTTCAGCTACACTTGACTGGATTAACACATGTACCGGTCTTACAGACTCAGCTCCACTCACATAAATTACAAGCAGCTAAAAATGCATGGAATTCCCCACGATGGATAGCGATTATTCCTATTTTACTGTGATTCCCATTATGAAAGGTTCCGTGCCAAGGTTTTTTTTAACATGATTTATGTTCATGGTTAAATTGCCATGATTTCATTCCCTTCCATTGTGTATCCCTTCTACACTACAGCAGAGGTGAGGGAGTCTGTTACTGAGTCAGGTATTCTAGTGAGCAAATCAGTGGACGTCACGATTGGTGAAGTCACGCTCAAGCCAGCAGGTCAGTCTTGCTAACCCATGTTTGAAGATTTGTTCGATGCAATATAAATGACAAGTTTCAACATATGTGCATCTGCCTGTTTTGTGGTTTGCTTTGTAGTGGTGGGTGTGAAACTCAATGTCTCATTCTGGATGAATAGTTTCATAAATGCTACACTGAAACTGAATGTAAGTTGTGTTTATAAAGACTCATTGTATCATATGTACAATTTGTTTACAGCTTTGTCGTTATAAAATACAAATGATCTGGTTCACTTTTTTACATTTTAGTGCAAGGATGAGATCTGTGGCTGTCTAAGGAATGACAAGGTACAGCAATGAAACCTTTTGTAATAAAGCTTGATTAGTACCTCTTTATAAATAATGAAAGCTCTTTTTAAATTCCAAATACTTTTTACTACTTTATTTGTACTCTTTATCTTTTTTTTCCCCACAGCATGTGGACTGTGTAATCCTGGATGATGGAGGATTTCTTCTGATGTCAAACCAGGAAGAGTATATCACCCTTGTAAGTTACCCGAAAAGCAGTTTTTAATAATAATAATAATAATGAGTTCCATTTATAAAGCACTTCATATTTGAATGCAAATCCCGAAGTGCTACAAGTAGTGAGCATGAACAGTATAAATAAACATTACACAACACGGTAGAATTAATTAAAAAGCAATAAAAATAAATAAAAATAAAATAAAAATAAATAAAAATAAAAGGGTGATAAAAATGTCTAGGCAAAGGCTCTTTTGAAGAGATGGGTTTTGAGGCCTTTTTTAAAAGCCTCCACGGTCTGTGGTGCTCTCATTTGGTCGGGGAGAGCGTTCCACAGGCTGGGAGCAGCCGAGCAGAAGGCCCGGTCTCCCATAGTACGGAGCTTAGTCCTGGGGGGTTTGAGGAAATTGGAGTTGCTGGAACGGGTGGTCCGCAAGGAGGTAAGGGGGGTGAGGAGTTCCTTGAGGTAGGGAGGGGCAGTTCCATGGACACACTGGTGGGTGAGGACGGAGACCTTGAATTCGATCCTCAGTTCCACGGGTAGCCAGTGTAGTGCTTTAAGGATGGGGGTGATGTGATCATATTTGCGCACCCTCATCAGGATCCTAGCAGCGCTGTTCTGGATGTACTGTTTTTTCACGTTATTACAACCATGTACTTAAAGTGGACCTATCATGCTATATTTGAATAATATATTGTAGGGCCATACCTATACAAAACATGTCTGTAAGGTTTTATTTTCAAAATACCAAACAGATCATGCATTTTAGCCATGCCTCTATTTGCTCTATTCCAGCCCTGTCTTCACAAGGGCTGATTCTGTGGCAAATGAGCTGCAGCTGACCACGCCCCCATGCAAAGGAGGGGGGCGAGGCACGAGCGTCATTTTACCATGCTCTTACCATGCCATGCAACCTCTCATTCCCCTGATAGGTGGAGAGTTGCCCATATAGGTGGAGCTCCCCGTTTCTGACATCAGAACAATTTCAAATCTGTATCAGATCTGTTGCAGCCCCGTTTTTAGAGATTTGGGTATGGAGGAAAAGAGAGAGGGTTGTGTTTTCTGACACTTGGTGAGTTCCCTGACACACCGGGGACACATATTCATGTATAAAAGACGTACAAAAGTGCATTTTGCATGATAGTTCCCCTTTAACTTTTCTGCTGCCTTTGTCCTTGTCCAATTATTTGATTGTTTGTTTGTTTGCCTTTATGTAACCATGTGAAAGCCCCTTGAGATCAAAAGATCTCTTTTTCAAGGGTGACCTGCAACTGTGACTTGATAAACCCTCCCACAATAAAACATCTGATTCAAGATTCAAAGGCTTTAATGTCATATGCAAACTAGCTACAGTGTAGAAATGGCAATGCAAATCGTAAATCCCGAGCTCATGTGGTCATCTGTGGTCATATAGTCAGAAAAGTTCAAATCAAATACTTTGCCATCGTTCAAATGTCTTACTTTGATCTACCTTTCTTCATACCTAGCTCCTCTATGCCACAGGGATCCATCAATCCCATATAGAGGTCATACTGTACAAAGGGCTTATGACTCTGCTGAGGTATGATAATGGCCTGTTAGCTATGAGCCGTTTGAAAGCTCCTGTAGGACAGCAGTACATCGATGTCTCCAGTAAAGTAAAGCACTAGCGACTGGAGGAGGATCAAAGGGAAGATTGTGATGGGTTTTAGTCAGTCATGGAGGCTGTGGTAAAGTGAAGCAAGTCCCCTGTGAATGCAAGAAGTCAGCTCTGCTGTGTGAACTCACCTCTCTCAGGCTGCTATAGGCCCCTGTGTGTCAGTGGTAGGACATGCAGAAGGTCTGGAAACATTGCATGACAGACAAGACTGGACATCTGCTGTCTTTGATCCATTCTGCTATTGCAATGTCTTGCATTTGAAAAAGCACCCTCCTTTCCCTTTTTAACATCTTGGGATCATGCATCATTTTAAGTCTGTCTGCAGCTTTAAAACATGTAGCCATAATTCTATGATGATGGCTACAGCTCTTCTATCAGGGCTATATGTATTGTTAATGCTCAGGTAGTAGGAACGCTGCAACTAAGAAGACTTATAACCTGAGTGCTCCTTGTGAAGCAGTTACACAGTTAACTATTCTGATTTCAATCATGGGATAACATTGTTTTACCTTTATTCTATGTTACAAACACTCTGCCTTAAATTGCTCTTTTGGTTGAGCAAGCAAAGCCTGCTGCGACTGAAAACCTGCTGTGAAACTGACAGCAATGTAACATCGACACCCAGACAGGGGACACTGGAGCGTGACACCACACTTGCCTATCCAGAGCGCTTCAACAGAGGGTGAAAATGGCATGTCATTAGAAGCGAAGTGGAAGAGTGACAGGCTGACTGCCACCTGGTAAAATGTGCTGCCTCAGAACATTTTACCACTCGTCCTGATTGGCTCTAAGCACCTAAAAGCAAATGTTCAGTGCACCGATGCAGCAATGAATGGCCAAGTCTGTAAAGCCCCATCCGAGGAGATGTTACACAGCTGTATGATTGTACAAGTAGAATCTTCCACTGCTTTTGTTGACAGGTTTTGTGTGTTTGTATTTGAACTCGTCTAGATAGGTCAGTTCTTTGGAGAGGTTGATCCTGTGCTGATGATAAACCTGGTCAACACCTCTCTGTACTCCTTCAACAAGACCTATGACTACCAGTCTGTCTGCGACCCGGAGAAAGGCAGCAAGATTGCAGCAGGACCCCGCTCTGTCTATGTGGTAAGACACACACATGTTTGATTAAAAACTATATTGGTTCTTGATTCATTTGGAATATTGGGAATATTAGGTTTTAGGGTGTTTGTTCATTTGTCACAAATTGTAAAGCGCTTACACATCACTGTACACTGTATACCAAGGCAGGTTTACCATCACTCTCTGTACGGAGGCTCAGTCATTGGTACACGTTTATCTATAAAGCTTTGTTGGGTAAACTCCCGTATTATATCTGCTCTCTGATAACACAGAGAGTTGCAAGCAGCTATTGTCTGAGGTCACATGATGTGGTCTTGTTAGATGTGCCAAGAGCAAGGACTGTCTTCGGTAAGACAGCTTTTATGTGCGCAGCTCCACTTGCTTGGAACAATCTTCAGCAAGAATTGAAACTGAGCAATCTCATTCCTCTGCATGTTTTTAAAGCTAGGGTAAATGAAATGCTTGCTGATACAATGGGCACTTGTAAATGTCTATAACTATGTATCCTGTAAATATAATGTCCTTATTGTTTTATGTTTCATGTGGAACCTATATGCTGCAGGTCTCCCTTGAAAAATAGATCTATGATCTCAATGGGACCAATCTGAATAAATAAAGGATTGAAATGAAATGAAAATTCGTCCCATTCTATGAAGGCGTTGGCACGAATATCCTTTCGGACCAAAGTATGAACGTGACAACTGTTTTACTTTTCGGTCATAACTTAAATACAATCACTCATCAAGTATATCACACAAATGTTGGAAAAGGTCAAATGAGGAGGTAATGACAATTTGGACAGACATCAATGTAACCTGAAACTTGACTGGTAATTCTAGGTATTTCTTGTTTCATGAAAGTAATACAAAATGTAAAAAGAAAATTCCTTTATTTTGGATTTTACTCTACGGTATATGACTCTCTTTTATTTTCCTTCTTCAGCCTACCATTGCAGACATGCTCAGTATTGGCTGGTGGGCCTCCAGTGCAGCCTGGTGAGTGTACAGTTTATGTTTCTGTGTTTTGTTTTTCCACTTTTTGTATTGCTTGCGAGTGGGAGTACATTTGTACCTTGGGGTAGGACTTTAAATGAGAAAGAGATGTATGTTGTTGAGGGATGAGGCTGACCGGTAAGTGAAGGGCAAGAGCAGTTACACAACAATATACTGATATTTCTATGACTGTCCAACTGCAATATACACAACTTTTAAAATCTAATGACTGACACATCCCTTGACATTTAGATCACCAATGACTCAAACACTATAAAATGCATGTTGTTCAATGCATTATAAATGATAGATGGCTTAATGAATCATCTGTGTGACTCATTTTGTTATTTTCCTTCTCTGTGTCTAGGTCGATACTTCAGCAGCTCTTCTTTGGTGTTATGTTCCCTAACCTTCTAGAAGCAGGTAAGCAACAAAAGCTAGTACATCAAAACATAACTGTAAGCCATATTGAGATGACAAAGCAGTATTTGCAACCTCTTTCTAAATTAGATCCTACTTTTCTCTCAATAAATCTTTTGTAGTGTTTGTTTTTATTAAAAATGTCCCCTTGTTTTTAGCGGAGTCACCGGATGATGACATACCAGATGCCATGTTTAAGGAAAGCTGCATCACAGAGCAGACTCAGTACTTCTTTGACAATGAGGAAAGATCCTACTCAGGTGTACTGGACTGTGGAAACTGCTCCAGGTATGTGGGTCTATTTTCATACGTGCAAAATGTACATGTGCTCCCATTTTAATGACTATATCCGCTTATGCATTACATGGAATTCTTTATTTTAGATTTGTTCCCCTTTTACTCTATCTTCTTCCTGGACATCCTTCTGTTTATGGGTGTGCAGGGATGGGTCCAGGATAGTGTTAGTTTCCTGGCTTCTCTCTGTATTTCAGCCTGATTTCAGGCAGCTGTTTTCTGGTGAGTTTTGATCAGATGCAGATTACCTTGATCTGTCAGTGCCCGGAATTGCAGAGGGAAGCACAAAAGCTCTTGTATCTGTTTTTCTTCCTTCACTCCCTGGCTATACTTCAAACTCACTAATACACACATTCACGTACCACTGCACATCCCCTTTGCTCTAACCTCCTTTCTGTGTCAATTTGGGCTGTGGGAGGGAGTTAAATATGGCTGTAATTACTGGGTGTTTTGAGTCCCACGTGTCTGCTGCTTTACCCCCCAATGTTAACGACTGTAGACACAGAAACTGCCATAAAAAGCCAATCCCCAGACGAGAGAAGAGGTTTAGCTTTGTAATTGTGTGCTCAACTGCACACATACCTGTCTGTATAAAGCATATTCTATACACTCTATATGCAAATGCAGTATATTGTACAGAATATCTCTTTACATATCATTTGAAGCTGCATGATATCCTTTCAGCACAGCTATATTAGTGTATAAATAAATAAATACTGTATGCACTGTTTACCACTATGAATGTCTTTCTTTCTAGGATGTATCGTGCTGAGAAGCTGCCAAACACCAACCTAGTGTTCCTGATCACTGATGCCAAGGCAACGTGTTTGTCCTGTGACCCCAGGCCGCTGCGACAGGCTGAACAACCCTGTATCCTTTCACTCGTAAAAATCAAACATAGAGTTACACTTCCTTTTTACTTTCCAGCCCTCCACCCATCACCCTTATGACAGGGGGGCTTTAAACTCTCAATACAAGGACACACCTCAGGAGTTTGCAGTGGGTCCCTGCTGAATGTTAAGGGGTGAACAGTAAACCAGATGCACGGCATATGAAAGTCTGTCTCATATTACTCACAGATTACATTTCTTTGTTTAATTCATCTGGTCTGCATGCTGCCATCAGGATGAATTAAGGTTAAGAGCTGCAGTGTGTTTGTATGTATGTACAATGTGAGTTTTGATATACTGTATATTTGTTCAGCGTATCTGTTTGACAGATGTGTTGTGAACGTAGCTTCCTACTGGTGTAGAAGTGCAGAGGTCATCATGAGAGATACCCACCATGGGGTCAAAACAGCCTCAAGTTGCTACACTAATAAGGACCCCACTCAAGCCTAAAAGAAATACACACATGCTGCTGTATTGTAATATACACACGTACATATGGCATGGCTTAACGATAAAGATGAATTTGAATGTACTCATACAAATAGTTTGTATCATTAATAATCATTTCTAGAACTGCCTTTTTGCCTTTATCGTAAATTGTAATAGCAGGTCAGCAAAAATCTTGGAAGAAATATCTCCAGCCAAGGTTGATGAGTTGGAAGAACATAAGGCTTTTTGGCAGGCAGATTAGATCATCCAATAGTTGCTGTTGTAAGTGTTAACTGCGACTGGTGTATCGCTTTTTCCTGACATTTTCTGTTCAGCCGAAGGTCCTGATCCATGCGAGCTGGCTCAGAATCCCAGATACCGCAAAGGGCCTGACGTATGTTTCGACAACAATGAAAATGTAAGACACAACCACACATGTGCGTCTCTCCAGAGAACATTGCTGGAAACAGCTCCATTACTGAGCTGTTGGCTCCTGTCAGTTCTGTCTGTTTCTCATCAGTTCTCTCATCCGCACTGTGCCGTCTTTCCCTCTGATCCGTTCTTGATTTATTCATTCATTTAATTATTTTATTAAAACATTTGTATTTTATGAATTTTGCATGTAGATTTGACTAAATTTTTATTATTTATCTTGCTTTATATCGTCTCTTTTTACTCATCCTCTGTCATTCTTTTTTTATGATTTTCATCCCACCGGCTGCTGCTCCTGTCTGATAGGATGAGCCCTTGTGTCCAATCAGCAGAAGTTCTTCGTTGAGCCCAATACCTCTCTTGTTGTTGCTGGTGCTGAGTTCAGGGTCAGTGCCCTCACACAGCTCCATACAGATATATGAACTACTTACATTTTTACTGTCGGGTCATCCCAATGTGCCTGGTAAGGGCACATCAATCAATCAATCTCAATCTTTATTTATTTATATAGCACATTTAAAACAACCTTCGGCTGACCAAAGTGCTGTACAGGGCAGGCAGTAACTACAATAGTGAATAACCCAATGGGAGTACGATAATAAAAACAATAATTAAAAACATAATAAAAAGCACAATAACTAGAAACATATACAAAATAAATAAATAAAAAAACACATACAAATATAAAAATGTAATGCTCAACTAGTATTAAAAGCAACATCAGGAAAAGCTTGGTTGGAATTAGGTATTTGCTGGACCTATACTTATTTTCCCAACATTCAAGCACCACCCATCCTAGTTATATTTGATAAAAGAATCTAACCAACCTGGTATTATGCATGTTAACTCTGATCCACCTGAAATACTCTCTCAAACACATCAGTTATTGTACTTTTACACTATGATCCCATAAGTTTATAGGTTTTGTATTACATTAACAATTTTTCATACAAATTTAAAAACAGTGAGAAAGAATTTGACTAGAATGAACTAAATACCACATTTGAAGTACAAACAGTTGTGTATGATAATGTTTTTATTTGTGGCGTGCCTACAGTATCTCCCTAACAGACTGCTACATCTTGCTTTGGCATCTTTTTTTGTTGTTTTTCCCCCCTGTTTTTTCCACCAACAGATGGCAAGCAGATTGTATCTTGGCAGTTAAAAGTGTTAAACCAATTTGATATAATAGCTTCACAACACCACTATGCAATAATAGCTTCACAAAACTATGTATAAATATTCGTCTATGCAGTTTTTCTTCAGCATCGCTAAATGCTTTGTCAGCCAAATATGTAAACACATTTGGATGCATTTTGCCTCAGACTGAGATGTCTTTTAGGTTTTAAGAATTGCAATACAATATCCAGACCTCATACAGTAGGACATGAGCTTTTGTAGAATCCCTTAATGGGAGAGATGGGAGTTCATAGTGGTTCATTTGAGGTAAATCATTCAAACAAAGGAGCAAGGTGGATAACTTGTGTGTGTGAGATCATTGCATCATCACCCAACTTTGAACAGTTTATAAAATGTCTTATTATTGGGGGAGGTGTGATGAGGTTGTGCTTGGACACAAAGTAAATGAAAGTATTAAAAATAGGCCAAGTCCCCTTTCCTCCTTCCATCTGTTACTTTTGGATCAGCTCCTTATAGGAAGACAGTTTATGACGAGGCCAGTCAATGTTGTCACAGGAGTAAACAAAGGAAGCTCCATGTGTGTTTCCTGCCCTTTGAATACAGTGGACTCCCACCTCTCTCTCCTAGGCCTTTGGCATGCAGGGACATCCTGAATACTCCCATCAAATACTAAAAACAATACACTGTCAAACAAACACATGCAGCACAATCAGAATGAGGTCTCTGTAACTGCACCACAGCATTTAAGTTAACATATCATTTCGGGTAAGATGCTTGTTTGTTTTCTTGTCAAGAGTTAAACGAGAGAATGATTTTCTAGTAGATGTCAAGCTGCCATTGGCAGGCAGTTAGATTAGCACAAAGACTGCAAACATAGAGTCAGCAGACCTGGCTCTGCACACTGCCAAGACATAGTCCTGCACATGTTCACTGTATAACCAGGGATTCTGTTTTTTATATTTCACTCTTTGTAGGAAATAAACAAATGACATGTGTTTATGAGTAAGCTTTTGAGATTCTCCTAATTGGAGAGGATTGTGTTTACGGAGAGCCATGCTAGCCCTGTTTCCAGAGCCATGCTAGCCCTGTTTCCAGTCTTTTTGCTTTGCATTTCCTGGTTCCAGCTTTATTTTAATAACATTTGGGATGATGGATATGTGAGTGCTTTTGCTCTTCTCATATAAGTCATAAACTGCTCGTTATTGTTTGTAGAAAAGTAGTGATGATGGTGTAAGTCGAAGAAGATATACTGGATAAAGTAGAAGACGGTTGATCTGATTGATTGACAACTGCTTTGTCCAACAGGAAGATGATTCTGATTGTGGAGGAGGGACCAGCCTGAACCCATGTCTTTGGCAAATGCTTGGACTCCAACTACTGATGATGTGGCTCATCACAGCTTTACAAAACTCATGACCCCTACACACACAAATCATTATCATTATCTCATCCCACACAAGGCCAGAAGACACTCCAGTTATGCCATGCAGGATGTATGCAGAAAAGTTGCAACAAGACATTATGCTTTATAATGACCGTATCATTTGTTCAATGCCAAAGGGTGCTCAATTGTTTCCTCTTTTTCATTTCCAAAAATAGAGACACATATACTGTGCTCAGCTGCATTCATTTCCATGATATACTCCATAATCCTCTCTTATGGTGCAAGAGTAAGAGCTAACCAAACCCTTTAATTCTGCCTCTTTAGTTTATTTGATTTATTTTGCGGAGGTTGAAGAGTCCCACTATGCCAACTAAATATCCTTCAAAGACTGTATGTTCACTGACAGCGTTGATTTGTGTCGTTGTCAATATTGTTTGTTGCTTATTTATTGCGTATGAATCATAATGCTGTAATGATGATTATTTTAGGCCACCAGTGCAACTATATTCCCTTTTTGTTTAAGTGTTTTGAAATGTACTGTACTGATATATTTATGAAGTTGGGATTTTTATACTCAAAATCAAATAGCGTTACATGACTAACTAGGTGTTGTATTGTAGCAGCATGTGCTCAGTACAGAGCTAAAGACAACACCAGTCCTCTGACACCAAAGCTCCACACAGTACCAAGGATCACAGTTACACTATACCGACTACAGAGAATCTGATGTGGGTCTACATCAGTATTCAAGTTATGACGTTAGATAGATAGATATCTATACTTCACTGAGATGAAGTGAGATCATGTGAATCTAAATATATTAGGATATTACAATTGAAAATGTGTTTGTCCTTGGTCTGACAGCTTTGGTTGTCTTCAATTTGAACACATCAAATTCCCAGTGCCTACATAGTAGCTCAATCAGTGTGTTACTGAATGAAACAATGAATCAGAGTTGTATTATCACCATGTAGGCTTTTATGCTAATGCTGCTGCAGTTGAGTAGAAAATGGTAGCCCTTGCAGTAAAATGTTGTGGAATGGGCCACATCAGCTGCAGTTGTTATTTGATGTGGCCCGGGCAGCAGCAGAAACAAGCAGGGATTTTGATTAAAGAAATTTAATTTTCCTTCATGTTCAAAACAAACCTAAACCAGACTTGAGCCTCACGCTCCAAAACCTCTCTTTATTAGGCCTGTTCTGTTCCCTTTCTGGATCACATGACTCAGGAGCCAAAATGACTTGTGAATGAGATCACCATATCGAAATGACTGTTTCCTTGTTTCCTTCTCCTTGCTGTTTTCCTCCCTATGCTTGTTTCCTCTTTGTTTTGCTCTATAATTGCTGTGAAGCAGACGCTGAAGGCTCGGTGTTGAAATGCTGCAATGTCATGGGATGAGCTTGTTCTGTGTTTGAACGCTGTCTTTGCCTATGATCAGCATCAGGGCCTGTTGGAGAGAACTTAGAGAATACACTACTCCCAGTAGTAATTTTTACATTACCTCACATTACCATACATACAGCATTAAGATCAAACTCAAGTTTTCCTTTTTCATTGTAGCTATTTAAAAAATGAAAGTAGAGTTCTCTCCACCTAGTCTTCATGCTGACCCTGTTGAGTGTTCAGGTTATGCCGGTCTATCAAAGTTGCGTGTTGACAAGTGTTTTACCCCGGGGATCCCGTGTCTATGTGCAGGCATGTGCGTGTCCCTCCAATATCTGATTGTGCTTTAATACTGTACATGAATTACTTTTTTTGTGGAACTTGACTAGCCTGAATAACTTTTGTATACATTTGTACACTTATACTATTTACTGTAAAAAAGAGAAATTGAAAGTAACGAAAAATGTTTATAATATGGTGTTGATTATTGTGCAAATAAAATATATTCACAATAAAAGTGTTGTATTGTAATGACCTGAGGTGCTTGTTTTTATTGTCACATCTGGCCAGTTGCTTTGGCTCTACTTGGACCAGACCGAACATGTCATACTTCCTGGAAGAAGAAACATCTGCTGAAAAGGGAAGTGCATCCGCATCTGTGTTTCACTGTATGTGTTTGTGTACGAAGCACATGTTGGTAATTGCTACTTTGATAAAAAGTCCTTTTATAATTAATCATTTTACAGCAGAGACATATCAAATAATTGCAAGAAATTAGGATTAGGTGTTACTTAATAAGAGGCGGAAAAGCAGTGTTTTGCTACCATGTTTTTTCAAAAGTTTAAAGTCTGTTTAACGTCAGACCACACTGGGCATCACTGACGGGTGTGATTTGTGGTTAGGAGTTAAATTACATTACATTGCATTTAGCTGACGCTTTTATCCAAAGCGACTTACAATAAGTGCGTTCGACCAACAAAATACAAACCTGAAGAAAACAGAATCATATAAGTACATCAGGCTTCATAGAGCAAAAACATTTCAAGTGCTACTCAACTGGCTTTAGATAAGCCAGCCCTTTATTAGTATATAAGTGCTTTGTTAATAGTTCTATCGCTCGAAGTGGAGTCGAAAGAGATGAGTTTTCAGTCTGCGCCGGAAGGTGTATAAGCTATCTGCTGTCCTGATGTCAATGGGGAGCTCATTCCACCATTTTGGAGCCAGGATAGCAAACCCACGTGTTTTTGCTGATGGGAACTTGGGTCCCCTTCGCAGCGATGGTGCAGCGAGCCGTTTGGTTGATGCAGAGCGGAGTGCACGTGCTGGGGTGTACGGTTTAACCATGTCCTGGATGTAGGAAGGGCCAGATCCATTCGCAGCATGGTACGCAAGTACCATTGTCTTGAAGTGGATTCTAGCAGTTATCGGAAGCCAGTGAAGGCAGTGGAGGAGCGGCATGATGTGGGAGAATTTAGGAAGGTTGAAGACCAGACGAGCAGCTGCATTCTGGATGAGCTGCAGAGGTCGGATGGCACATGCAGGTAGACCAGCCAGGAGGGAGTTGCAGTAGTCTAGGCGTGAGATGACGAGAGCCTGGACCAGAACCTGCGTCGCTTTATGGGTCAGCTGGGGACGTATCCTCCTGATGTTGTAAAGCGTGTATCTGCAGCAGCGGGTTGTAGCAGCGATATTTGCAGTGAAGGACAGGTTATTATCCAGGATCACACCCAGATTCCTTGCAGTCTGGGTCGGGGAAACAACAGAGGTGCCAATGTTGATTGTTAGGTCAAGAGTGGGACAATCTTTTCCCGGAAGGAAAAGCAGTTCAGTCTTGTCAAGGTTGAGCTTGAGGTGATGATCAGACATCCACTGAGAGATGTCAGCTAGACAAGCAGAGATGCGTGCGACAACCTGGGTCTCTGAGCGGGGAAAGGACAGAATTAATTGGGTATCGTCAGCGTAGCAGTGGTATGAAAAACCATGCGGGCTAATGACTGATCCGAGCGAGTTTGTGTACAAGGAGAAGAGGAGGGGACCAAGAACAGAGCCCTGAGGGACCCCTGTAGTTAATTGACAAGGGTCGGACTCCGACCCTCTCCAAGTAACCCTGTAGGTGCAGTCTTTGAGGTATGAGGGGAGGAGGGAAAGTGCAGAGCCTGAAACTCCAAGTTCTTGGAGAGTGCGAAGGAGGATCTGATGGTTCACCGTGTCGAATGCAGCAGACAGGTCCAAAAGGATGATGACAGAGGAGAGGGAGGCTGCTTTAGCAGTGTGCAGTTCCTCAGTGACAGCAAGGAGGGCAGTTTCTGTGGAGTGACCTGCCTTGAAACCAGACTGGTGTGGATCCAGAAGGTTGTTCTGATGGAGATAGCAGGAGAGTTGTCTAAAGACAGCGCGTTCAAGTGTTTTAGACAGGAACGGGAGGAGAGAGACAGGCCTGTAGTTTATAACATCAGACGGGTTGAGAGTGGGTTTCTTTAGGAGAGGGTTTACTCTTGCCTCCTTGAGACTGTTTGGAAAGTGACCAGAAGTTAGAGAAGTGTTGAGGAAATGGGTTAGAAACGGTAGAATATCAGGAGCGATAGTCTGAAGGAGGTTTGAAGGGATAGGGTCCAGAGGACAGGTGGTAGGGCGGGCAGAGGTAATGAGGGTAAGAACCTCACTTGGAGAGAGAGGGGAAAAGGAGGTCAGTGTGCGGGTGGAAGGAGGGTCTGGTGATCCATCTGTGAGTAAAGGTGAGTCAGAAAAAAAAGAGCGAATATCATCAACCTTTTTTTTAAAGTGGTTAACAAAGTCGCTTGACAGAAGGGTGGATGGGGAAGGGGCTTTGGGGGAGTCCAGGAGGGAGGAGAAGATGGAAAATAGTTTTTGGGGATTGGAATAGGAAGATTGGATCTTATCTTGAAAGAAAGTGCTTTTTGCCTGAGAGATCGAAGCAGAAAAAGAGGAGAGGAGAGCCTGATAGGTTAGGAGGTCGTCACGGTGTTTGGATTTCCACCATTTCCGCTCTGCTGCCCGAAGGACGGTTCTATTAGCACGCAGCGCATCATTTAGCCAGGGAGCAGGAGGGGACTGACGAGCCTGCAGAGATGTGAGAGGACAGAGAGAGTCCAGAGAGGATGAGAGAGTAGAGAGGAGAGTTTCTGCAGCAGAGTTTGGAGGCAGCAATAGGAACGAGTCAGAGGAAGGGAGGGCTGACAGCACCGATGAGGCAAAGGTAGAGGGGGAGAGGGAACGAAGGTTACGGCGGACAGGTGCAGGATGAGAAGAGATTAGTTTGTTATGTTTGGAAAGGGGTAGAGAGAATGAAATGAAGAAGTGATCGGATGTGTTGAGCGGGTTTACAGAGAGGTTAGAAGTAGCGCAGTTCCTTGAGAATATGAGATCAAGGACATTGCCAGCTTTATGAGTTGGTGGGGATGGAGACAGTGAGAAAGCAAAGGCGGTTAACAGAGATGTTAGTTCGTCTATCTTCCCCCTCTGGAGGTTGAAGTCTCCGAGAAGTACAGCGGGAGGGCCAGTTTCAGGGATGTGTGAGAGGAGATTATCTAATTCCTCCAAGAAGTCCCCCAAGGCGCCTGGTGGACGGTAGAGAACAACAATGGTTAATTGTGTAGGATGGGTTACTGTGACGGCATGGAATTCAAAGGTGGAAGGAGTGCAGTTAGGTAGCTTGAAGAGGGAAAAGCTCCATTTGGGAGAGAGCAGGAGACCAGTGCCACCTCCTCTGCCAGTGGGTCTGGGTGTATGGGAGAAGGAATATGCTGTGGAGAGAGCTGCTGGGGTGGATGTGTTGGATGGAGTAATCCACATCTCAGTGATAGCAAGGAAATCCAGAGACTGCAGGGAAACGTAGCCAGAGATGAAGTCAGCCTTAGGAACAGCTGACTGGCAGTTCCACAGGCCGCCTGAAACTAGATGTTGGATCTCAGTGGAGCATGTGGGATAGACGAGAGCAGGCCGGTTATATCGATTACGAGATACAAGGGGCCAGTGATAATTGCGAGAAGACACATAAACAGGAATGGAGAAAATACACATGATTATAGCATGAGGGGCTAAACAACCAAATAAAATAAAACACCAGCGACACTTAGCTCATTCAGAGTAGGATTTGCCTCCTCTTTGCCTCCCTCGTGACTCCCGCAGGACTCTAATGTCTTTGCCAGTCTTAGCCTGTCTGACGCTGAAGATGAAGCTGACGCTCCGGGAAAGTGCTACCTAAAATGGACACCTGATTGCTGAGTTCTCACAGCTGTGGGGCCACGTCCCTTTAATTAGTTAACTCTCTGCAGCTGGTGGCCCTCAAAAGGAAATCGAGACTGGCTTCCTCCTGACTCGTTATTGTCTTTTAAGTCAATTACATTAAACCCTTAGTTATAAAGTTATGAGTTTAACCCTTAATACAGTTACACCTACTCAATAAAGCTCTTAGTATTCTACAAATGTTTAAATCAAAGTTAACCCTAGCAGTCAGTTAGTTCAGTTTTAAGGTTTTCAGTCAAATTACTTGTCCCAAGTTTCTGCCTGACAGATACTGTAGCGGTTTTGAGATTTAAAATCACAATTTCAGTCAGATCAACTACAGAGCATTGATACAGAGTACACACACTGAAACAGAGAAGTCTAAAAACAGAATGTTACTCACACAATTCTAGAAGTGTCCAGTTGCTTTCCTGTCAAAATCGAGTTGTACAAATTGTGATATATTGCAGGCGTACAGTAACAAACAGTGACAACATGGTGTACTGACACACCATAGGGTACACTTCGACATGGCTCAAGGTAGATGAGAAGTTAAACCAATGTCTGTCAGCAATAACACAATTCTCAGTAAGGAACATTTTCAGTCGGGTAATAAACTTGTGACAATACTTGTTACTGATTACTCTGAAAAAAGTACAAACTAAAAGTAATTTGTCGATGAAACTGAGAGTGCTTACTTTGAATTCTAATGCTGGATATGTGTGTGGAGCTTTACCTGCAGGCCAGAGGTTTCCACCAGGCACCAATTAACCATCTTTTGCCAAAAGCATCAGAAAGCCAGATGCCAACACCAGAGTTAGAGAGTAGTTCTTCCTTCCTACTACATTACAAGTGCTTTACCTGATGGTATTTGTGTTTATCTGATGGTAATCTAAGAATCAATAAGGCCATAGTTTAGAGTGGGAAATATAAAAATGTTTGTTTTTCTTGGAGATGTGTCGGACTGGGAGGTCTTGGTAGGTGTGCTATTTAGCAATATGTACGGGAGGTTGTAACAGGATACTCTTGTAATTGGGGACGAGGTCGTACCCTTTAACATGCCTGGGTTAAGAAGTTACAGACGCAGGATAAGCAGGGACAAGTTCTACATCTATTTTTAATTTGGAAAACAAAGGTCAAAAACCCACAAGAGAACAAATAAATTCATGTTTTTTTGTTGTTTAGTTCTGGGCAAGGATCCTTTTAACTGTGATAGCTTAGCATCTTTATTTCCTATGTGGTACCAAAGTGACTTTGCTAATCACAGTTTAACTGAGTCCATTCCGCACATGCAACTGCTTTCTTTTTTTCTGTTGTAATTTATTTTAGTATTTTTACTTTATTACATTGTTGACAGTTAAATGTTACCAAGGTCTTGGTAAGAGAGCAAAAGGCAGTGAAATGCAATAAAGCTTGCAGGCCAGAATCAAACCGTGGTATTACAGTTAAGGCATGCATGTGGCTTCGACCGCTGGCCAACCACAAAACAAGTCCAGGTTTTAACTATGGATTATAAACTGTTCGTTTTGGAAAGATAAAAGAGTCAAACATTAATATAATTACATTATCTGTCTGTTAAACCTTTTATTGTCTAATTTAACTTTGGCATGCTATTCTTGTAGCAATGATGTGCACATGTAGATTTACAATTCAGATATTAGTATGGTTCACCCTTGTTTATGCATCCAAATAAATGGTTTGGATAACAGGGCTAAATTCGAGACTTGCTTAAAACGGAAAATTCCATCCTGACGGCCCGTCTACACTACAGCGTCGACAGCGTCGAAAGCTCCAATCTGCTCCAATCTGCCCATTCACTTTCAATGGGGTGACGTCACGTAGCCGCGCTTTTTCGCCGAACTGAATTGTGGGTAGCAGAGCGAGGCGTCTCAGGCGTCTCACGGCCCGTCCACACAGCGGCGTGCGTTGACGCTTCCCCATTCACTTTGAATGGGGTGACGTCACTTTTAGCCGAAATGCATCGTGGGAAGCGACGTGGAGCCTAGCTGGCGTGGCTCGCTGCAAAAGTTGAGCAATGTTCAACTTTTGACGCCTCGGTGAGGCGTCAGCCAATCGAATCATATGCCAGTACAAGCTCTAGCCAATCAAACCGCTGCTTGTGTGTCAGGGGCGGGAGATTCATGTGATTGGTTGTTGGTCGAGTTTCAGACACGCCCGCCGGCAAGCGTCAGCGCACGCCGCTGTGTGGACGGGCCGTCAGGCGACAGAAGTTGAACAATGTTCAACTTCTGTCACCTGAGACGCCGGAGTAGCCAGCGCCAGCCAATCAAATCCCGTTTCCCAAAATCTGACAGCTGAAGCCGTAGCCAATCAAACCGCGTCTAAGCTGGGAGAGATATCCCGCCGTTCATTTCTATATTTCAAAAAAAGTCGGAGGAGAAACTAACTATCGCCGTAGCAAATCACCCGGTTTTGTATGACCAGACCCTCTTCACCTACCGGGATACAAACCGGAGGAACCAGGCATGGAGGGAGGTGGCAGAGACAGTGGGTGAAACTGGTAGGTTTTCGCCTGTTTGGGGAGTTTATATATATATTGCTCCCATAAAATCCCCGGGGGTTTTTGCTTTGTATGTCGGGGGCGGGAGATTCATGTGATTGGTTGTTGGTCGTGTTGCTTGAATAAAATCCCCAAGCTCCAGACACGCCCAGCTCCAAGCTATTTTTGAAGCTGTAGTGTGGACGCTCCGTGACTGGTTCTTTCTCATCAAGATGTTGATGCAATTGTTCTGGTATTGTGGTAATGTCAAACAGAACAATGATTCATACAATATACACATTTACATTTGAGTGACAGGCCTTTTCTTCTTTGTTTTAACTTTCTGCCCATCCGTCATTCTTTTTACCATTATCCAACAATTCCATAAAGCAATTCACCCAAACTAAAGCACTCATAGCTTTTATTTTGTTTCACTAATTGCAGGAAGTAACGCATAAGATTAACAATGCATCAACAACATGAACCGTGACTGGACTTCCAAGGACCAGCATGTTATTGGTTAACCTCTCTGAAGTTCATTTGATAAAAATTGAACATCCTTTTGTGTAGAGTTTTACCAGCGAAGACTATTTTTGGAACAGCATTGATGCTCAATGACGTTTTGATTGTACCATTAGAGCTAAATTTAGTCCCGACACCGTCAGCAGCCTCCGGGTCATGACAGGCCCAGGGCAATCAACCCAAGTCAGAATAAACTTCCCTCAATCTGGTAACAATAATGTGGTGTGTTTTTAATTGGCACCATTTGTTTTTTTCTAATAGGGAACAAAGTGTACACTTCCTGTAAGCAGCAACAGAAAGGTCACAGCGTTTTCCATCACCATAAAACACAGTCCAGGGAAGGGCATTAGGGGCACTGAGGTTTCGTTCTACTATAGCTCCCGTAATGAAAGCTAAACCATTGTAAGTGACTCACTCATACTGTTTATTCCCGTATGAGACACACGCTTTCCCTTTTATCAAAGGCTATTATAAATAATTTTGCTGCTAACTATTATATGTAGCTCAGCGTAAGTTCAATCAGGAAGACCAATATCCTCTGGTGTTACACGTCACTTCAATACTCTCTCCTCTCCCATTAAGTAATCAGGGGCGTTACTCGTCCCCGGCTAGCCAATCATCGCACCCGCTAACCCCTTTAAATCTGCTCTTCCCTCTCCGTCAGTTGTCATTTCAGGTGTCAACGCGCAACCCTCCTCCACCCCTTCGCCTCCTGTCTCCTAATACAGGGCCAAGCTGATTGAAGTAACTCTAAATGGATTTTGTTTGCTGCAAAAGGAAGATACAGATAACATCCAAGTTTTTCTTTATCACAGAAAAAGATCCTGAACACGCTTTAGATATTTTCCTGTGATTGTTCACATTTGGCACCTGTTCCTTCAAAACCCCACTAAATCTGACAACAACATTAGCCAAAGTAAGTCTTAAAATATTATGTGTAAAAGGAAGACAACGATTGGTGTTAGACAAACTGAGGGTTGGAAAGAACACCAACAAAGGCTTGGCATGGATGATCAGGAAATGCCACAGGCTTTTCCAAACCCATAAATATGACTACCTTGGTTTTTTCCCCCCTTTGTCTCTCAGATTGTAAGCAGGCTGTACTGTGTTGTCTGAATGCTTGGTGTGATTGGCAGGCGTAACATTCGAAAACTCTGTCCAGGTGAACAGCCTCAACGGGACACATTCCATTCCAGCGCAGATTGGAGATTGATTTGTGGATTTTCTCTGTGTTTAGAGTGGGGCCTTACATACATTAACTGGTAACATGAGGTGTTAGATGTGTGGGGGGCACGCACATTCAGCAAGGTTAAAGCGTGTATGTCATTCTCTTGCTTGCAAATGCTCAGGTTTTCGGATAATCTTCTTTATAAATACATTTATGGGGAACATGACAAGGTGGAGTTATGTACAGTACGTCAAGTTCAGGTTTGTTGCTCTGATGAAATTAGACAACTAGGTTTCCATTTGTTGTAGATCCTTACAACTTCCTCTGATGATAAAATAATATTAACCAGACTAGCAACTACATCAATTGCACATGTTCAAGGTAGAGCTAAAATAATGTAGACTCTTTATTAAACAGATAATTTGGAAGAAACTCCATTATCGGTCAAACATGTCAACCAAAGTAATATTTTCCCAATGTGCACTGTTAATAAACAGTTAGAATGAATACTTAATAAAAGGTGCGGATGGGAATGTCCTTATCTTTGCAGGTGTTTGGACAGTATTGGACAAGTTGAAACTTTGACCTGATGATGGTGCTAGATGAAAGGTGAGAAGATCTCACTTAGGTCATTGGGAAGCTTCCTCTGGGGATAAAATGTCCCATACATTTCCCAGTCCAGTAGGTGTAAAGATATTTCACTAACAATAATCATCATGTTTCATTGCAGGATAAGATAAAGAGGGAGTAAGATATTCCTATAGCCAAAGGGAATTGAGGAAATGTGTTGCCTGAAAAGTTTCTCTTAAAGCATCATCACTGATTATTAAAGTATTTAAAATATTGATTCACTTAAATATAATTATAATAATAATGATGATAATAAATATAATATTACAATAATAGATATTGCTTGACAGCTGGTTTTGGTTGATTTATGTATTATTGAGGACATTTAGTATGTCTCATAAAGAAGAAAGAAAAATATAATTATAAACTAGATTATGATGTAATCACAAAGAGACCAAAAATGGGGGCGAAAACAGGTTCTTGTTTGTTTGTTTTGTCTTCAAGTCATACATAAATATGCTTACAAGAAAAAGATAAACATGTTAGATCAAGAGAGAAGGGGGGGAGTTTGTGGTTGTAGACACTTTGATGAGTGTTGTGCTTCTTGCGTCTTTGTTGTGCTGGCCTTCCATTAAGAGTGAGTAAACTGGTAAAACTATTGCAGCTGGCTCCTAAAGACCCCACAGAACATGTTTGTGTGTTTCGTGCTTCAAGTTACCTGAGTGCGTGTCTGGCAAATCACTCAGGTGGGCCCTGAAGACCCAGACTGCACGCTGCCGCTCGCCCATGCTATGTTCATCATCAACATGTTAATTACTCGTATGAGGTCTGACACAGACCTCATTCATCATGTGGGATGAAATGTACCTGCTGCCCCAGAGCAGCTTTTTTCCCTCTCTGTTCTTTAATCTTACCGACCACCCTCCCTCCCCTGAGTGTCTCCCCTTCTGCATGAGTCATGCGGGGTAAATTAGCAGTAAGCAGCAGACAAGACAAGCTGAAGGTTAGCAGATGTGTAAGAAATGAGCAAACACAGGTTTAATCACAATTTTAAGACCTGCTCTCCCTTTTCTCCTTGTCCTCTTGTAATATGTAATTGTATCATCCCGTGTCCAAGTGGTGGTTATTACTTTGTTGTGATAGATGTTGGAATTTTGGATAGTATTTAGATCTGCAAGTTACATTTTAAACACTTTTTAAATAACTTTGATGGTTACATGGATTTTATGAAGATACATTCATTGTGTGTGGTGAATGACACATTTTATTTTAAGTAATTCTAATTCATTCCAAGTATTTATGAACAGGTATAAGGGGAGTAAAAGAACAACTGTGTCCAGGACTGTGGTTACACAAATACATATTTTGTATGTGAAAGCAAGACAATAGCACAAAATAGCACTTCCTCTAAAAAATAGCTTATGTATATTTGAGTGATATCTCCGCATTCAGTGTTGTACTCTTTAGATTGACTGACATCGACTGTCAAAGGGCCGGCACAATAGAGGGCGTGTAGGATGTTGATGTGTTTGTGCGAAACATGTAATGCTAAAGGTTGTGTCATTTAAACAGTTATGGCTTGAGTGGATATACAAACTCACCATTTTGATGGTGAATTGTTCCAAGGTTGTGTCTCAAACTTTCACATCAACTCCCATAAACACAGGAGGGGGTACACACAAAAGGCTGAATGAGGACTATGCAATGTGAACTCAATCTGTGGAGTGTAAATGTTTAGTGTGTCTTTAGACTTAATATCTCATTGTAATACTTTTCTTATTAACCTTTATGAGTTTAAAATGCTGTCAAATAAGAAAATGACTAAACTCAAAATATTCTAAATTTGACTCAGAAAAGGTTCTCCTGTGAAATGTAAATGATTTAGCAAAATACATACACATATATAATTATATAAATAGATATAATTTCCAAGACACTTCATTGTACATATAACTTAGTTGAAATTTGATTCAACTTGGTCTTGAGTCATGAGTATAGATTTTTATGTTCGATGGAGACTTTCAGTACATAAAATGGACTTTCATTAATCCCCGTGGGGAAATTGTTTCTCTGCTTTTGACCCATCCTAGTGTTAGGAGCAGTGTGCTGCTGAACGGCGTCCGGGGAGCAGTGTGGGGAATGGTGCCTTGCTCAGGGACACCTCGGTAGCACTTGGTCTTGCCGGGACTTGAACTGGTGACCTTCCAGTTGCCAAGCCAAGTCCCTATCGACTTCGCCACCACCGCCCCAAAATCAACATCAATGACAAAAGCAGTGGTTCTCTGTTCTCTGAGTGAAGGAAACTCTTTGGCATATTGAGTGCTTTCCTGATATCTGCTATGGTCCTTTGTTCCTCTTTAATACTATTTATAGAAATGTGTTGGTGACTCATTCTGCTAATGTGCATTGTAATGCACTGATGTTTTAAAACTCAAGTTTCTCATTCCCGTCTGGTGCCCACAGCCTTTTTTCAATGTTGCAATTTTATAAATCAAATAGAAATGTGACGTGAATGCACTCCACAGGGCTCAATGAAAAGAAAAGACTGGTTTTGCACATGTTTAATCCGAGAAGCCATATTTTTGAACTGTTTGTGAGGACAGATTGTGCTTGTGCGTGGTTTATTTGTGTTACACGTAACTGTCGGCAGATTTCAATTACGAGCAGTGACTACAATCGCTTGCACTGAAAACAGGAAGTGTGTGTTTGTTTAAAGGAGGATCTCTTGACAGTGTATCTGTGTTTACAGCTTCTAGGCCCATGACTGTCATCACTACCCCCAACACACACAAAGGCACACACACACACACACACACACACACACACACACACACACACACACACACACACACACACACACACACACACACACACACACACACACACACACACACACACACACACACACACACACACACACACACACACACAAACCACTGCCCCCTCTAACACACACACAACCCCAACATTTGTCTAATTATAGTAAAATACCTGGGCCACCTCTCTTCTGCACTCCTACACTTCATCAATCGGAGTCCCTTTCTACTTCCTTATCTGTTGCTGTCTCCCTCAAACTATCCCCATGTCTGTCCCCTATCCCTCTCATTCATTCTTTTAATTTCCAACCTACCCTTTACACAAGGACATATAGCTACAATCTGAAAAAGAGGCTGGAACAATAAAAGGTCACAATGAGGTCCAAGTCATTTGCTGCAGATGAAAACTCACATGGACATGTACCTACACGCACATGCATGGAGATATAACAGTATACAACACATGACTCACACAATGCACACACAAACTTCTGCAGGGTGTCTATTTATACTCCGCACACTCCACAAATATGCACTCAGACAGCCCGGCCTTCAGCACACTGCTTTGTATTGGGCCTCTCTGCTACAGTCCATCCATTTTACTCCCAATGCTATTCATCTACGCTATCTCAGTATCAGCTTCTTGGTGCTCCATATCATCTCCATCTCCCACTGAACTTCCTCCCGCCATTACAGATATGAAGTTTCTGGCAATAACAAGCCACAGATGTGAGGAGTCTTGTATGGTGACGGCAACCGGCTCTCTCTAATTTCCATCTTCAAGCAGAAAGCGTGGCTCTCAGACGCAGTTGAAACACCCACTGGATTCTTGTTTGGAGAGTCAGTAATAAGATTGTGGTGATGAGGGTTCAAACTGGTGAAGGTTTGAGCTCTCATCTGCTGCTGGTTATGTACGAGCATGTGTGATTGTCACAGTGACAGAAGAAAGTCCAAATTCTTGTTTTCCTGCGAGAGAGAGCGTGTGTGGTTGTTTTGCACACGTAAAGGAAGGTAGAGAGAGAGAGAAAGAAAAGGAGACTTGTGCTCCGCTCCAGTGAAAGTATCTGACTCATGGCTGATTGTTTATTATTGCGAGTGACTGTGGTCCTCTCAGGAAGCCGCAAGAGCATTACTCATTGAACCAGAGAGGAGATATAGATGCAGTCTGTCTCCTCTTACATGTATTCATCTATTCCGCTGTTTAATGAAATACTGGGAATCCCCGCAATGCAGTAACTTTTTAATCTGAGTCAGGATAAATAATGTGCTTTCTATTTACTGCGCACCCCACCTGACTGTCACTGGAGGAGAGTAGTTTTGCTCTGTGCCTGCCGCATCAGAGATGTTTAGAGAAATGTTAGGGCCAGCTAAGTGTCACATCTCCTATCTCATGCTGTCATCGCTGGAAATAGAGATGACACTCAGGAGATGGATTGGGATGTCTTGTCCTCAGCCACCCCCCACTACTAACTTCTTATCTGACAAGGGGGAAGAAGGAAAGTATAGCATAAACAACACACTCCCCCCCCTCCTCTTTTACATCCCTTGTTTCCCCGGCGCTGACAAGTGCCTGCCAATATCTGTTTCATTGTGCACACAGTGCAGCCTGGTGATCTTGGGGATAAAAGGATGATTGAGTGGTATGCCGATGTGTGACAGCGAGGGATGGATGGACACATAATATGTTGAATAAATACACAATTATTACTATGTTCCTCCTATTTTTGCTCATGAATTTATAGTGTGCCTCTGTCAAGATGAATTGTAAATATTCGTGTTTGATTGGATTCTTAAATCTCATTAATTCATTGAAGAATTCAGAAGACCCCAATAAATGTATCTTTATGTGTATTGAGAAGGCCTTATTATCTTTTATATACAATAATAAACAATACATGGTAAAACTAATGCTGTTTTTTAGGATTTCCAAGTGGTTTTGAATGTTTTTAAAGACAGGAAGGGGGGGAACAAAGAAAGATCCAAACTATAATTTAATATTGTATTAGTATAGGAGGATCGATTGATGGCACATGTTAACTCACAATAGCATCTGATACCTACACACAGTGACATAAATGTGATTTACTGATAAGGGTATCAACATTGACATACCACTGAAGTTTATTTATGTCACAATCAGGACACTAAAGAACACTTCCTTGAAAAAGAAAGAGAGAAACAAAAGGCGAGAGAGGGAGCAAAATATAAAGCCATACACACGCGTGGAGAGGGGGGAGGAAGGGAGGGAAGCAGGCGAGGAAGTACTTAGAGAGGAGACGCATCATCTGTGCAGTGGTAGAAGCAACATCTCCTAGTTGCAGTCCGACAGCACAGCAAGCAGCATATTCCATTTTTATTTTCTGAAACGGTTCTTCTGTGACGCGACGATGTGGATTTACAAGCTCATGTTCGGACTCTTCGTCATTTCTTGTTCTGGTAAGTTTAGACTAAACCGTTC
>NC_047508.1:26177178-26189678 GCF_902827115.2 Pseudochaenichthys georgianus | reverse complement strand
GGATCACCTTAATAAGGAACCAGACCGAGACTCGATAAGAGTGTGGGAATTCTTCCTGCTCACATATGGTGTCCTGCTACTTTATCAGAAGTTGAACAGACCAAGATAATTCGTTTTTATCTTGAAATATAGCCTTTGTTAATTCTGAAGAAAATGACATGAAATGTTTCTCCAGAAATTAGCTGGTCATAATAGGAAACATACACACAAAACATGGCGTGCACAAACAAACATACGCATGCAGTCAGTTGAAGTAAGTGTGCTCGGTCATGATAGCAGTGGACTCATAAACATCTGTTTCTAATCTGCATGCACTCTGTTGTTTACACTAGATGGTGAGTCCTAGTCACCATGCAAAACACGGTGCCTTCTAGACATCAAAGAGATAATGGGCATCATTAGTGTGACACTATTATGTGCATCCAAACACAAGTGTACATGTGTGAACTTAAGGTAGATTTATGAAATATTTAACTGTATTCCCTTTTCTGAGTTTATTGCTTTGTCCCACTGCGTTACAACCAACAGTATCATGATTTATTTATCTAAGGCTCTTTTTAAGTGCATTTTTAGTAGTTTGATTCTGTATTTCTCTAAGCTGTTGCTCTATGTCTTTGTGGATGTGTTCGTGTGTGTGTGTGTGTGTGTGTGTGTGTGTGTGTGTGTGTGTGTGTGTGTGTGTGTGTGTGTGTGTGTGTGTGTGTGTGTGTGTGTGTGTGTGTGTGTGTAGTTGAATGTATTCACTGTAATGGGGAAGATTACAGAGGACCCATGGACCACACAGAGAGTGGAAAGGAATGCCAGCGCTGGGACCTGGATGATCCGCACAAACACCTGCACCACCCCAAGAGGTAACACACACACACACACACACACACACACACACACACACACACACACACACACACACACACACACACACACACACACACACACACACACACACACACACACACACACACACACACACACACACACACACACACAGTATCACTCAGCATTACACTAAATTGTACATGCTCCATCAAGCTTAAGCCCACCCACATGGATACACATAATTTAAATGCACAACGCATGAGAATACTTTATGTAGTAATAATTTCACGCAATCATTTAAGAATAATAGTGATTTACAGTCAGCCAGTGTGCCTTTCTCTGAATGAATGCCAGCAGAATACGGCGTGTAATTTTGTGTTTTTAGCAGCAATGATCTGGAAAAACTCTTGACTCCCACTTTATTGGCCCAAATTAGTTGAAACTTTTAAAAGATTTGAAAACAGACTTGTGTCTAGCAGTAATAATAATGATACGGTATTATACATATCTTAGGGATCACCAGGTTTCCGGCTGTATTAGTATTCCTTACTGTCCTTGGTTGTCTAGGCGTGTCTGCTTTCTGTGTCGGGAGAGAGTCACATGGCAGGTGGTCTGGATAAGTGTGGACTCGTTAACACATCCTTAATCATCCCAGTGTTTGTGTAAACCCGGTCCCAGACTGCTCATAGCACTCACATAATGAGTGGGTCCCATAGTCTGATACAGCATGCCTGGAGGCTGGAGGCCTGAAGGCTGAAGGGATGTGGGACTGTGAGATGAATTACTGTAGAACACCTGTACTGGTGCAACCTATTATCTTTAACTATCCCCTGAGCTCAGAACAGATTTACAGATGGAGTCCTCTCACCGTTCCAGCTATTAATGCTTCCGTTGCGTGCAACACTTTTGTGAATTATCTCACCACTTCTATTCTATTCTCCCAAGAATTGAGAAGGAAAAAGGAAATATGATTTCCCTTTCAGGCACCTCTGGGCTTTGAGAAACGTGACACATACTGAACTTCAAGTCAGAGATTTGTGGGCCAAGTAACAGTTTGATGGTTGTTTTATTCTATGGGTTTCACTCTTATATCGCTATTGTCTATACATAATCATTTGTTCCTGCATGTTTTGCATTAGATACCCTGACAAGGGCCTGGATGATAACTACTGTAGGAACCCAGACGGACGCCACAGACCCTGGTGCTTTACCACAGATCCAAACACACCCTGGGAGTACTGCAACATCAAAGTTTGTGGTAGGCATGCATTTGTGTTTGTTTGTGCGTGGTTAAGATGTCACGCATGTTAAGTAGAAGTCTATGTATGTCTGTGCGTGGGTGTGTTTGTGTTTTTTACAGGCCCACGAAGTGTGACTGACGGCACCAGTATTTACAACTTCCTGTACCTTTCATTTGACCACTCCTCTCCCACTCACTTGCTGATACTAAGGAAAACACACACACACACACACACACACACACACACACACACACACACACACACACACACACACACACACACACACACACACACACACACACACACACACACACACACACACACACACACACACACACACACACACACCCACACACACACACACACACACACACACACACACACACACACACACACACACACAGTTCCCCTCTTTAGTTTGGCTCTCTGTTATGTCTTCTCTAATAGCCAAAGTGTTTATTTTTCCCCTGCACCACTGGACTGCTGTTTATTGTTCTATGCCAGCTCTTATGTGCGTTGGTCAAACTGCTCTGCTCAGTTACTGCTTCACATTAACCTCCTGTTACACACGCAGACACAACACCAGGGTCACACACACACTACAAGCAGATCGCTTTCATTATACCTTATACACTTAGGGAAAGCAGTGTGATTGATGCGTAAGAGCAAGGTGTATGTGTCATATCTGGCTTCTTATTCTGGGTGTCAATGCAATGTAGCACATCAGCAGATACCACATGCTCTTTGGTGACCTATAATCAGTGACGAGTGGCTGAGAAAACCTCAAGAACACAAAACAAAGAGAGCAAAGCATTGGTGTTATTGTTGGGCTCAGCTTCTTTCTCTTGGGTCTGGGACTGGTCTGTTTTTCTGCAAGAATCATCAGCAGTCCTGGCACAATGTTTACTAGATGGCACTCCTCCATGTGGACCCAGTGATTCACTATTCCCCCCTTCTTTCCCTCTCTAAATAGTATGTCCCCCTCCTCGATCCCTCCACCTCTCTCTGTCTCTCTCTTTCTCTGATATGGGGGTTTGTTGGGAACAGACCAAGTTTACGACCCAGTTGGTCTTAATCAAAACAAGGCAGCGAGAGCAGAGAGGAGAGAGACAAAGTGTTCTTGTGTCAAGGCCGGCTATTTTGTTTACTGTCACAACTAGTGCATATCTATTTTTAGACACATTGTGATTGTGTGGACACAAAATGCCTTTTTTTAGAGTCTTGAATATGAGCCACTTTACAGATTTTTGTTTACAACCACGCACAACGTTCGGGCTAATGAACCCTTGCAACTCGTGCGTAATGAGCAGCCCTTAAAAAAAGTAGGGCAGATAAGATTTCATGCCTTGTTCTTGCAATTTTTGGTCATTTCAGCCTCATTATATAGTGTGTTTTCTAAACTGGAAACATTTGATGTTCTGTGGAAAGCAGGTGGAAAAGAAATGTAGGCTGTTTAGATAACTACTACAACAACATGAAAATAACCAGATACATGGTGAGAAACTTGAAGTGTGCTTACATGGAATTTAACGACTGTTTTTGAATGTGTTTTGCGAAAGAGTGTCATGGCATGCACATGTTTGTTTTTTGGGTGATGTTGAAATCCCTTGCATGTTTCACCAATAAACAACAAGCTTTCAAGTCTTAACTACTATAATAACTATAATGTATTACCCTATAAAACTTCTACAAGCTTTGGTTGTTTTTTAAGACCTTTCCTTTAACTGGGTATCCACACAAGCTATGTGTTAGAATGTATTACCTTGACCAAAATCACCCACCCCTCATTGTATTTATATGTTTGCTCCCAGAAACAACTCCTACAAGTGACGTGGTGGAAACAACCGAGTGTTACCAGGGCAGAGGAGAGGGTTACAGGGGGACGGTAGACGTGTTGCCAACTGGACTCATCTGCCAACGCTGGGACTCTCAGTATCCCCATAACCACACATTCATACCTCAAGCCTACCCCTGCAAGTGAGTCAGACACCATCCACTCACTCACCCACCTGCATTCATTCATATCCGAGCAGATTACAGCATGACTTTCTCTGTGTTTACCAGGGACTTGAGAGAAAACTACTGCCGGAATCCAGATGGCCGAGAATTCCCATGGTGCTTCACTACGGACCCAAGAGTCCGCACCATGTTCTGCACCAACATCCCTCAGTGCGGCACCCGAAACAAGCCTGGCAGCGGTGAGAGACTCTACAGCTTTATTTGATGCCCAAAACAGCAAGGAGATAGCTTATTTTACATCCCAACCAGAGAACATTTCTATATCTTCATATTTGGTGGATGAGTGCACAGGAGACCCAGCTACCACACATATTGGTTTGTAACCACGTATTCTCCGTCCCCGGAGCACTTTAGCCCTAAAGGACTGTGGGAAGAGCTGACCACCTCACCTCACATAACAAACTCTGACAGCAGCTCACGATCGTCAGGTCTCCCCGGACAGTGAAAGATGGAGTGGAAGGATTAGTGCTGGATGGGAGTTTTTCTGGGGTAGCAAGAGATATTCAAGTCAAAGATTTAGATCTATGGCTGAGTACACACATTTAAATTTCCCAAGAGATCTTAGGAACATGTCTTTGAAAATAAGTCGCCTTGCATTGGGACTATAAACCCCTTCTGAGGTTGGATTGTGGTCCACCCTTGAGGGTTGAATATGTTCTCATATACAGTAGGAATGAGTTTAACAGTTAGAAATAGCTTCAAACCCTTATTTATGACCTGGGTCTTAGGGCATGATTGTGGGCAACTTCTTTGTATTCCCAGCTCAATATAATGTAGATCCAATACTAGCTTAGAATCTGAGGGATGTTTTTATTTTTCTGCATTTAATTGCCTAGTTTTTTTCCTAAAAGTGTGTTGTTCAACAATGCTGTATGGCAAAAGGCGCTTTCACACCGGAATACTTTTCCCCATACTTTTCCCGTTTAGTTCCGATAGTTCCTGGGATTTTGCGTTCACACCAAAAAGAGAACTTAGTTCATGAGAACTTGTACCCCCTTTTTAGTCCCTGCTAGAGAGCAGGTACTTTCCTGGGGAGAAAAAAGTTCACATTTCTGATTGGCTGGGTGAATTGCAAACCACGCCCCGTAAAACTCGGAAACGTTTTTTGAAGCCGCCATTGTATTTGCTGGCATTAGCATCATTAGCATTAGTATAAGCCCTGTGCACCAACAGAGAGAGAATAAGTTATGGAAACACAAAAAAAAACATTGGAGCGGTCGAGTGATGAGGAGGTGTCGGTGTTCTGGCGATTTACTCGGAAGGCTTCAGTAGAAGCTGCTGGGAGTCCCAGCAGCTTCTACTGAAGCCAGTCCCCAACTCCGGGGACTTCCGGCCGGGGACTTTGGGTAGCAGTATAGAGTGGCGAAGTCCCTCCCTCTCCGGGGGACCTCCATGGGACCTTATTTTGGAAAAATCATGAATTGAAGTCAATGGAGAGAGAAAGATTATCCTTCGATCCCGTTTGAATTGTGCAACGAATTGCACATATGATGTTTGTCAATTTAAAAGATAATTTTGCAAGTCAAAAAATTTTAAATGTGCCGTAAAACTGTGAAGTAACACATTTGTTTGTGTGAAGCGCTCAATGAACTACAACTTTGGTCTTGCATACACGTCACCAACACCAAGATGGCCGTCACGTTAGCACATTTCACCTCTTTCTTTCAGAATGAAGTGAAAAGTATTAAAAGAGGTGAAAATCACTACAAGTCTGGCCATGTTGAGAACTGTACACAAAAGGGGAGTTAGTCGGTTCCGTAAGAGCCAGCATGCGGGACCGGCTTTACAAGGTTTTGGTGAGTAACACGAGTGTAATGTGTAACGTTAATGTCAGCTAGCTAAATTCACTCTAAAATCACTCTGGGATTTGTAGTCTTTCTAGTTGCGTATTTTTCATAGTCTTATATTTCAACAGTTTTAAGACAAACTGTGACTTTTTCGATATGGAAATGATTTTTTTAAGATTGACAAACATCATATGTGTAATTCGTGGCACAATTCAAACGGGATCGAAAGATAATCTTTCTCTCTCCATTGACTTCAATACATAATTTTTCAGAAATAAGGTCCCATGGGGCGGAAGTAGATGGGCGTGACTTCGCCACTCTATACGCCGTGAAGTTGTTTGCGGCCTGCCAGTAAACCCAAAGCAGAAGAAGAAGAAGTGACGTCAGAGGCTTCATTTGCGTGATCTTCCCTCAGGGAATTTAATCCGGTGTGAACGTGATCGGCTCTTAGTTCCATGGGGGTACTAAGTGCTGGGAACTAAGTACGGCAAGTACTTGGTGTGAAAGCGGCTAAATACTGCACAAACAACATAGTTTATAGGTTTATAGAAGTACTGCAGAATACTGCCTATTGTGATTTTTGTTTTTATTGTATTTTTACATACACAAAGTGTCTCATTTAATGTCTTCTTTGTGTCCAAATACAGACTGCTATGAAGGTTTTGGAGAGAATTACCAGGAAGAACAGTCGAGGACTAGATCAAACCTGCCCTGTACTCCCTGGAGAGTCAACAGGTCAGCCCATTGGACCCTGCTTCTTTCTTACCTAATAACTTTTCCAAACTCCGTCTATGATGTAATAAACATACCTTCACCTTCAATAAACTGAGACGAGCTCCTCTTCCTAAAGAAGATATCAAGATGTCCCACAGCTGTAGTACTGTACATGTAACCCTTCAGAGAGAGTGATATGGTATAGGTTTTTTTTAAAGATAAATGGGATCGGAGTAATCACTGTTTTTACGAGCAGAACAATTACTATATCCATGGTTAAAGAGCAGACATTATTGAAAAATGAAATCTTTGTGAAACAAGTTTATGCATGAAATCATCAGCGTGCAGCAAAATGGGTCTGTGTTATCGAGAACCATGTGTGCGAACCTGAGACGCGGTGGTTAAAGCAAGGGAGCGCCCTATTATTGACCTCTAGTTACGGCTTATTGTTGTTAGCGGATCAAGTCAGGCCTCTTTTTCTCGGAGGAGAAAACGGCTCCTGCGGGTGCTGTGACTAGCCTCTGCAGCATCTCCTAATGGCTAGAGAGGTTGGAGAAGTGTTCCCCTGAAGATGACCTAACTCAGCAGGAATCCAAGTGATAATTTAGCTGGGGGATATACACTTCACTTCTAACCCTTGACCCCAAAGCCCTCCTCTGCAGGAACACTTCAAAAGCCGATCAGCTCCATGGCTTGGCTCCTGCCCAGGGGTCTAAGGTCAGGGTTAAGGAGTAACAGTGAGAGCTGGCAGTTGAGCTAGCTGCGAGGAACACAGCGCACTCTTGATCGCTGTGATTTGGTACTCAAATATGTTTCCATTCTCCTTTACCATTCTTAAATGTAGCATTCAAGAAATTCAAAGTGGGAAAATATTTTTTTTTTTAAACAATGACGAGAATACCCAAAAGTGGGATAAATCTGCATGAGCAAGTATACGATATGTGAGTATAAGTGGGTGCATACTGTCCCAGTGAGTAATCCCTTGCAAATCACCTCCCTATCATGTCCAGAGGGACAGAGTCCACACAGCTGTTTAGTTTGACTGTCCAGATAATATCTGGCAAAATGTGTTCAGCTTTTACTAATGGTGATAAATCACCAGCAAATCCTTTTTACTTTAATCAACCGCTGGATTAAATCCTCAAAGAGAGCAAAACTAATCCTTATGTATTTATAATTATGTTTTGGGCTTACTGAGTGTTGATGAAACATACGTTATTGTATCTTTATCTGTGTGTCCAGTGGTGAGAGGGGCATGCTGACGGCTGGTCTGGAGGGAAACTACTGCAGGAACCCTGATAAAGACAAACATGGCCCCTGGTGTTACACCAACAACTCTGCCATTCCCTGGGACTACTGCAATGTAAAGCCATGTAAGTGCACAAGTGTACATGCAAGCTTCACACAATGACACAAGGAAACACTATGGTACTGGTAAACAATCTGAGACTGTGAAATTGAAAGTTTTTAATTCATCTTGGTCCAAGACGCATATAGCTTGGATGTGTTTTCGCTCTATCTGGTTGTATGTGCCAAACACACACACACACACACACACACACACACACACACACACACACACACACACACACACACACACACACACACACACACACACACACACACACACACACACACACACACACCCTTTATTTGCAGTGTGTAGATATGTCTACACTTGCAGGTCAGTGTGTGTCAGAGACAATTCACATCTCATAATCAGAAAGATATGGGAGGGTTTCCCCTAACTTTTTCCACATGGACGAAGAGCAAGCGGCATCATGACTGTGTGTGTGTGTGTGTGTGTGTGTGTGTGTGTGTGTGTGTGTGTGTGTGTGTGTGTGTGTGTGTGTGTGTGTGTGTGTGTGTGTGTGTGTGTGTGTGTGTGTGTGATAATGTTAACAAATAAGTGTAACATTGATGTTTACTTTCACAAAATACGATAATTGCATTTTAGAATGTATAATCTATAGGGCAGTATATGCAAACATATACTAACTGTCTTATGGTCCTTTTAGAATTGTCACATTCAATCAAAGCCTTTCTGATAAAAAAAAGAATAGTCGTGACAAACCCTAGTGGCCAGTATGACATGTGCACCTCTTTTAAGGTTTCTCCTTATCTTGTATCTGGAAATATTCCCTGATCCCTCCTTTGTCTCGACTTCTTCCTGCAGGTGATGCTTCGCAGAACACCATTCCACTGGGTGAGTGTTTATTTGTGTCTGTCTGTGTCGAGTGGCTCAGCTGCTGATCTGTACATGACAGCCTCCAAGGAAAGACATCATTTAGTCCTTTTTATGTCCAGCTATTATAGCACATAATGCAGGACATTATGTTGTCATGCTGGCATCTGTTTCCATGTATCTGTATAAGTCGTGTGTGTGTGTTTGTGTTGGACTTCATTTTCTTCACATAATATCTCAAGAACAGAGAATAAACACTCGATCTCTTTATATGGAGCTCAAATGACACCCATGTGTCGTATGCGCATATTCAATAATTACCTTAATTGATGACCTTACAAGAATTGATGATTATGTTTTATATATACTAATGATGATTATAGCGGATCATTAAGCAGCTGAAGCACCTTTTGTATTGCAACTGTGTAAATATTATGTCATTAACTACAGTATGTCTCTGCCTGCAAATGCATACTTATGATATCAATTAGATGCATTTTATATGACATTTGGTATATCAAAAGATGTCTGTGTGTGTGTCTTTCTTTCCAGGTGAGCTATCCTCTGTGGGGTGTTTTGTCCATAAAACAACCAGGATCGTGGGAGGAGGTCCGGTGGGCATATCAGACGGCAGCTGGATGGTCAGCATACAGAGAGGGTACGCCGCTGCGTTTAATATTCTTCACATTGTTCTCTACCACTGAAGAAGAACAGTAGGCCGTGCTGCTTAGACCACTTTTGAATTCAAAACAAATGTTTCTTCTTTTTCTCTTTTCTTTGCGGTGGAGGGTTCATATGCTATTACAGATGCACCTTTTACAGTAGTATAAGATACAGTAGTAGCATTGATGCCACACATGTGTATTCAGTCAGAAGGTTCATAGATCGAGAATACATTTGAATAGAAGAAGACAACTACCTGTTGTAAAGGGAGATTTTTAATTGAAAGCCCACAATTTATTTTTTCAATCTTCTTTTTTCCAGACAATGAAAGGAAAGAGTCCGTCAAGTCACATCTCTATTAAATGCTGTTTACACTGCTTACATAACTGTACACACTGTTGGTCTTGCACTATTCCCCTTTAAAGTTTGATACTGGAGCGAAACTACTGCAGGAATACAAATATATTGTATTGGTTTGTGTGCAGTGTTTCACAGCTTTATTTGATTTTAAGTTGTGATATGTGCTCTTTTCAGGTCGCAGCACTGGTGTGGGGGTTCATTAATACGAGAGGAATGGGTACTCACTGACAGACATTGCTTCTCCTCATGGTAACTTCAATGCACTCACTGTCTGTTTAAGTCATTTCTTTCTTTCTGCCTAAACCTTGAACTGTCGGTGCAGTTTATTTTCTGCTCCTATGTGTTTCCACTGATTCAAGCATAAGTATCTAACTGTCTTCATTTGCTAGTGTCTGTTCCGCTTAGACTGGAGTTTGTAGAGAGCAATAAAAGTGGAATATTTTATTGAGTTTTAGCTCTTTCTTCAGTGTTCCAGACCTCAGTGAATATCGGGTGTGGCTGGGAGTCTCAGATCTTCAAGATGGTGCTCCAGACTGGTCCAGGAGACAGGAAGTGAGCATAGCTCATGTGATATGTGGTCCTGAGGGCTCCAGTTTAGCCCTCATAAGGCTGTCCAAGTAAGTATACCTCGTAAAATAATTCCCAAAAATATACTGATATATCTTTTAGTGTTTGATGTTGATCATGCCTTGTTCTTTCTGTATTTGAAAAACTTCCAGGCCTGCCCTTCCTGCAGACAATGTGCATACACTTCAGCTACCCGTGGCTGGGTGCTCCATCCCAGAAGGAAAAATATGTAAAATGTATGGATGGGGCGAAACAAAAGGTACTGATTTTCGCTACAGCTGTTGGTTTTACTCAGGTTTGCAATACATTGCATTTTATTGCATTTCTCCTGCAGCAGTCCTGGAATATTCAGTATATTCTGCAGAGGTGAAAAAGTATATTGTAAGTAACACAGTCCTCTCTTAAATATTTGGTTATTGCCTGTATAGCTCAGGCCATTTTTTTTCTCAACTCTGGGTTAGGGCTGCTTGCTGGGTGGCTTCATAGGCAGATCAGAGATGATTTATATTTTTAATAAAAGTTCAAATGTGCCATGATTTCTGTATAAACCATTGAGACTTCCCCAATGCTCTTGAAAAAAAGAAGCATGCTAAATATGATACACCACTATATAATACGTATTTGGATCATGCCAAAATATACAATGTCTACTATAAAATGTTGGCACGTCTGTTGCATAAGCTGCAAAACAACAGAGGCAATAAAGTGAAACTTTTAACTCTTTCAGGCACTGGCCATGATGACGTGCTGAAAGCTGTTGACCTGCCCATTGTCAGTAATGTGAGGTGCAGAGAGATGCACAGAGGGAACCTTCACATCACCAACACCAAGATCTGTGCAGGAGGCAGGAGGAATGAGGGAGTGTGTGAGGTAAACTGTCATTTGTCACATTGTTTTTCCCAGTGAGGTGTTAAACAATTTAAACATGATGCCAAATTGTTTCTGTGATCAAAAAGAGAATCTGACAGTATATATTTGTATAATATTTTCAAGCCTTGTTGGTAAGAACTACCAGGCAGCCTTGATACTTTTTGGGTAAAGTAACAGTGTTCAGTGTGAATGTATGAGTGTATTAGTGACTTGGTTGAACACAAAGCTTTTAGAGCTGAGTTTGATCCACATCTCAAACGTTCTTTGAATCCTTGAGCTTTGTATTCAGTTAGTTGTAAATAGAGCAGCTGTAGTGTGTTGCACTAAATTTCATCAGCGATCAAAGCCTTAGTTCTGTGGTTTATAGCTTGAGAGGCGAGCTGTCCGTGTTCACTAACACTGGTGGTGCTGCAAGGCACTGAGAGCTTAGAATGCATTGTGCTTCCATTTAACCCTGTCTTAAATGTAAACTGTGATGATAACCATTTCTCAACCAGCGATGTAGGGAAATGTGTTAACTATTTCTTCTTCTACAGAGGGATTACGGCGGCCCTCTTGTGTGTCAGGACGGTGAGATCAGGGTTATTGTTGGAGTGAGCGTCCATGGCAGAGGCTGCGCTCGGGCAAACCAGCCTGGCATCTTCATCAATGTGCCCTTCTACACACAGTGGATCTACAAGGTGTTCAAACATTACCCTAACCCTGAGACTCAGTAGAGAAGGAAACAGAACCAGGGGACTAAATCAAACGTAGAGCTTCTACTTCTGTAAATACAGCTGTGCTCTCAGGACACCTGGTTTCTATGTTGTCCATGGCCCATAGATCCTTGAGAACCTGATCTGAGCACCGTTAAATGCATGGGGAAACACTGTGATTTAAATACATCATAAACAGATGCTGACTTACTGGTTATTTGATTGAGTTGGGAGCAAACATTTAGTTCCCTACATTTGTGAAGGTTTTTTTCTTTGCAAGCACGGCCACCAGAGTGGTGTGTGTCTGTGGTAATACTCTTGAGTCCTGGCATTACTTGAATGTTAAAACACCAAAGTGCAGTGGTTCAGCAGCTCCTTTTGAAGAGTACATCAATGGGCCACTTAGAAAACAACCCAGTGGTAGGGCAATGTTAAGGGCACTCTTGTCAAGCTTCATGTATCTCCAGGGGGCTTAGATAAAGTGGCCCTCACTGTACATAGTATTTTTAATGAGTGTATTTGTGACACTCTAAAGGTTATTTGGGTCTTATAGATCTATGACAAGAGGAATAATGTTGAGGTA